>NC_052963.1:17722633-17927633 GCF_013358895.1 Oreochromis aureus | reverse complement strand
ACAAATGCAGTCGCATGGAAAATTGCTGTAAACGGACCAAACTTCAGTAGGGGAGAACAACTGAGATAATCCAGCCACAATATGAGGTTAGTCATTAATGTAAGATAAGATGACCTTTATTAGTCCCACACGTGGGAAACTTGTTTTGTTACAGCAGAAAGTGCACAGTGCAAAGTTACATAGCAAAAATTAGTATGTTGTTCCAGTGTTTTTCCTGTTGATAATAACATAGGTAACATAAGTCATGTTACAGAAGACTGTCTGAAGACTATCATTTCTTTGGTTAAAAAGTTTTGCTGCACAAATGTATGGGGGGGAAAAAAAAAAAAAAAAATTCTATATATATCCTGAAATATAAGAACACAACCACAGCTGACACATTAACTTAGTTATGGCCCATCTATGCTCCAAGGGAGGGACAAAGGCACACGAAGAGCAGTGAGTCTTCTCTATGTGTCAGATGTGCGACTTCACCACAAATCCCATGTGGTAGTAGAGTATGACACAGCTGTTCAGCTGTCTCACAACACTTCGTGTGAAGCTGGCAAAGTGCTGTGTAAGACTGTGAGCTGCATGCTCTGATCTCAGATAATGAGGTCAGAGCGTAAACCTCATAATCACAAAAGTTCGTTGTCACAAACTCCGCCCACCTCCTGTTTTAAACCTTTTGTTTGTTAGTTGCAGCCAATCAGAAGACAGTTTGCTTAATCGGAAAGACCCTTTAGTATGTAGTAGGGCTGCACGATTTTGCATAAAATGAGAATCACGATTTTTTTTTTTTTTTTTTTTTTTGCCTAGAATTGAGATCACGATTCTCTCACGATTTTCTTTTCCAATATAAATATTTATTGCACTTATTAACTGCACATCAACTTCGTAACAGTTGAAACTGAACAAAAAAAACAATAAATAAAAAAAAAAACAGTAAATGCCTCACATTTTGTGGTTGCCGCAGAATGTTGTACTGCTTGAAATTCTGTCTCTACCGTTGCTCGACACTGCGTGTATAGAGCAGGTAGTGCAACAATAGAAAAATAGTTGCGGGACGGCACTGTGTAGCGTTTGTCTAGGGTGTTGATCATTTTCCTAAATCCCTCGTTTTGCACAGTGTTGATATATCTTTGGTCAGGTGATAAGTAATAGCCTCCGTAATTTCTTTGAGCCTGCGGGAGTTCGACATGTATAGGGAAGCGCTGTATAAGGTTCCCGTTATTGATGTTTGGGTGGTTGACCGGCACAAATTTTCTCCTGTTACTTTCTCGTCATCCCTGACGTGTTCTCCGTTGTTTTTTCCCTGCCAATTTGAGCATCACGGCACAGCTTCTGTATCACGTGGTATAAGGCTCCGCCCATGTCATTTGTTGAGCAGGAAGGGTGAGCGCTTGTTTTCATGCAGATTACGTCCCGGATCAAAATGCGGTACAGTCGTCGTTGTTGTTTTTTTTTTTTTTTTTTTTTTTTTTTTTTTTTCGTTGTCATTTGGAAATGAGATCGCACATAAGTATGAATCGAGATCGCGATTTTCTAACGATTAATCGTGCAGCCCTAGTATTTAGTAATTATCTGCTTTTAAAGTGTTTTTAATATCATTTTTTTAAATTACTTTTCAACTAAATGATCACAGCAGTGCTTTAGCTAGGAATTATTTTCATAATTGCAATTACCACAATTAGTGTTCTTTAAAAGTTTCTCATGAGTCTTCCACACATGCTATTTGGAAGGCTTAAACAAACTGCTTTACACGTGTTAGATGTTTGCTATTTAAATGTAAACATTAAAAATGTCATTTAAAAACCATAAGAAAACATTTTCAGTATGATCAGAGGGGCACCTCAATGTCAACCACATATTTAATTTGTGGAATATAGTGGGATATTTATAATTAGAGCTATTTTGTCACTTTGTAATACGTTTGTTACTGTTCTTTCTGTCTTGGAGCAACTGTGACCACATTTACTCTGGGATTAATAAGGATTGTGATTTACTTATAATTTATTTGAAGCCGGTGTTGGTACCTGTAAATTAAATCTAAACGGCCGCACAGCAAACCCATTACAGGAATGAGTTTTGAATACCTGTTGAGCTCCCAGGTACAAAGTGTTCTTTTGCTACACGATGATTGACATTAAGGCTGCCAGCTTTGGTTAATAATCAGTTTCTTGGGAACATCTGGAGGGTTTGTTTTGTTAACAGAAAAACTCAAACACTACTTAAAGTCCTGCTTTTTGTGTTTATTTTGCAAAGTAGTAGTTAGAAACGTGATTTTATGTAGCTTCTATTTGGGTTTAGTTTATAAGAATGCTTGTCGCTTGATGTACGTGATTAATGAACCTGAACTTCAGGTCTTTCATTGCCTGAGCGGTTAGTTTGCATATTATACATACCAAGCAAACGAAAAGTTTTGAATTGCGTCATTTTGGTATTGAGTAAATGTTGTTTACAGATTGCCTGTGGTGGTTGCTTGTATCATTAATCGATCTAACCGTTGGTGTTTTATTTGGTCCAAGTTTCCACATGTAAGACATTCTGCCTGCAAAGAGAGAAATACTGAACCACTTGTTTTTTTTTTAAATTCTTCAGATCTTATCTTTTGTGTTGTTATTATTTACTTAATAGTTACTGTATTATTTATGGATCTTTTATCTATTTGAAAGGAATCGAAGCTATACATTACACCTTTAAACTTACTAGAATTGTACCTCGAGCCAAAAAGACAATTTATTAAAAAAAAAAAACCCAAAAATGAAGCACCAACCAAAATTCTTTTATTCTAACCACTTCAGGAAGTCGTATTCATTTGAGTCACGTGATGTCTGCCTTGTTCTGGTTGGTGCACATCACCCAATAATTAACCTGATATGCTTAAAAAAACCTTTAAAAAAAAAAAAAAAAAGTCTCTTTGGCACCATCGCTTCACGTGGTGTTAAAGTGGTGAATTTTCATTGGTGGGGCTCGAGTCCGTTTTTCCGCTGACATCAGAGAAGCAGTTACGCAAGAGGTCCGGTCAGGCACGTGTGTCTCCAGGACGGCCTGTGCACATGACAGTATGAGGAAAGTTGCTGGATGTCCTTTGTACTGTTTTTATACAATCAATGACTAGATGGGGGGTCATCAGTTAGGAAGTGCTGTATGCAAGTAAAGTATTTCAGGTATTTCAACACAGGAAGTGTGTCAAATTAAATTGCACTTTTAAAAAAGTGTTTTGGTCATTTACGAGGCAAAATTTTGGGGGTAGCTACGAGTTGAAATGAACAAACACGGCTATTTTACTAAAAATAATATGGGACTGGGATCATTTACCAGCTTAGATGGTGTGTGTGTGTGTGTGTGTGTGTGTGTGTGTGATTATGGAAAACTGTGGTCTTGGAGATACTTAAGCCATTTCCACACACGCACTGCAGCCCTGAAGTTTTCCAGACATTACCCAATGGACGTGTATGCAAGTACACATGTCTGGCACAGTTGGATATTAAACCTACTTTAACCTTCCAGACCGCTGGTGCAAAAACCATGTGATGTCAGATTGTGTTGATTTGCACCAATGTGAGAATAAAGCAGGTAATGGCATACTGAGTAAATTTATAGCCAGTCCTGAGCTTCGTGCATGCCTGATTGAGGCAGCACCCTCGACTAACTGTAGTGTGAACACGTCTGATGCAAATCAGCTCCCGCTGTGTGCTAAATTTGAGAAAGGGCATTTTCATACGTGAAAACTGCGACACTTTTCCATGAAAGACCGCTGTGTACTTTGGCAAGGCTTTGCATATTTGTGGGCATATTTTGTCAACAGTAGTAATAGTGAAAGATGGTCTTGAAAACTTCACAAGTGTGTAGTGTAATTGAAGGTTTGAGGGCAGTTGTGGTCAGAGTAATTACCAGATTATTACATGAGTATTACACTAACCATTGAGGTTGCAGCTGTTGCGATCAGAGTGAGATGGCTCTTTCTGCAGCCCTGTTTTTCAAAAATCATACTGGTCAAGAGGTAAAAATGAAATAATTATACATTTTACTTTTTTGTTTTGGCGTTCACATTTTTACTATGTCATGGAAGAAACATAAAATGCTCTTTATATTTATGTATAGTAAAAATGTGCAAATGTCTTTAAATTGTGAGGTTTTACGCATCAGGCCATAATAAAAATAATTTGGTACTTACCGTGTCTTTCAAATGAGGTAAACACAACAACTGTTACGCTGTGTCATTATTTTAGTTACAAAATGATGCCAAAATGCTGAAGTAGCTTGTTTAAAAACTAAGAACACTGCTTCCATAGGAAGATGACTAGCAGTCAGGTGCTGCTAATCAATGCACTTTAATAACTGATCATCAGTAGACGTGAACATCTCTACAAAAAGACATTGCTGGTCTGGAGCATTCAGGTGTGTTAACTAAATACCAAGTAGGAAAGGCAACATAAGTGATCTTAGAGAAGCAGAGGTGCTCCCCATCAATGTGGGAAGGGTTATAAGTTTGAAGTCTATTATTCCACAGTGAGAAAGATTATTTACAAGTGGAAAGACATTCCAGATCCCTGCCAGTCTTCACAGGAGTGAACAACCCAGAAAATTCACCCTGTTTGTCAGACGATGCAATGCACAGAGATATTGCAAAAAGCCCAAGAGCTACATTTCAGACTCATTAGACCTCAATTAGCATGTTACAGTTCATGGCTTGTTTGAAAGCGCTGCAGGAGAGTGCTTATTCTGTTTTAGGAGACCGTGGCAGCACGTGTTAGGTTTGCAAAGTTGTAACTGAGCAAACCACAAGACTTTTAGAACAGTGTGTTTTGGACAGACAAGACCAAAATGAAAATCTTTTGCTGTAATGCACAGCATCATGTTTGGAGAAAACCAAACACAGTATATCTGCACAAACACTCCAGCACGGTGGTGAAGGTGTGATGATTTGTGCTTGCTTTGCAGCCACAGGACCTGAGCACCTCAGTCATTGGTAAACAGAGGAGTTCAGTGGATTCAAAGTATTCTAGAGTCAGATGTGACACATCTGACTGACACCTAAAGCTTTGACCAACAGGCATGCAACAGGACAATGATCCCAATCACATCAGAAAATCTGCAACAGAATGCCTGACTCAACCTGATGTAAGGCCTCACCACAGCAGGATTTCAGAGAGCCATGCATAAATAAATGCCCACAAATTTCAATGAATAGAAGCAACATTGTAAAGAAGAGTAGGCCAAAATTCCTACACGACCACGCAAGACACGGCTAAAGTCATACAGAAACCTATTAGTGCTGAAAGTGGTTCTACAAACTACTGAATCATGGGGTGTGTTTAGTTTTTTACACACTGCTTCTGCATTTTGGCTTAGGTTTTACCAAGTAGTAAAGACTAAGTAGTTTTATGTCTTAGTGTATTACATTTCCACCTTTGTGCATATATATAAGCCCTCATCCTGGCTTTTATTGCAGTCATTTGATGGTTTAGTTTTTATTTTCTCACTCCATTATATACAAGGCCATATGTGTGCCATATATTTCAGGCTGATTAGACGTTTATCAGACTGGAAGACTTTAAGTAAATGTCTGTTTTGTGCCTGTGTGTTCAAAGCATAATAATAAAGATATTCCCATGCACCTCTTAATATTAAGACCTTTTCCTAAAAGACGAGCTGTTAAAGATCCTGCACGTTGTAATTACTGTAAGCTCGACAATTTCTTGATCTATCATCTTCTCCTGCAGGTTCTTCTCCCTCTCTGTCTTCCAAGAAACCCAGGAGTGGAGGCCTCTTCTCCAGCCTTTTCTGCTGCCTGTGCCGGGACCAGCCTGAGCCGCCACCAGTCAACAACAACGCCCCTCTCTTGGTAGAAGAGAATGGAACAGTGTCCAAGGTGTGTTTTCTCTGTTGCCCTGGCACGATTTTTATTTGTTTGTGTACTTTTGCAGTCAGCTCATTATTTTGTGGTTTGTCTTTTTGAAGATCCAGGCGAAACCACTGCTGCCTCCAGTGAAGTCAAAAGACTCTGGAAAGATCTGTGTGGTTATAGATCTGGATGAGACCTTAGTTCACAGCTCTTTTAAGGTAAGGAGGGGGAATGATAGCACGCTGTAGACTGAGTTATACAAGCAATTATGTTCAACTTCAACATTTGCAAGCGTGTTCTTTAATTTCCTGCTGCAGGAACTAAAGGATGTGTGTGTTCAGAGAGGCTTTACAGCGCATAGCTGTCCCCTGCGATCACATTACATCATTATTTAGTTACGTTTAGAACACAACAGTCCAAGATCTGCACTTTTCCCTCCATCTGGTTGCTGTTGGCTCTGGCAGTGACATTTTTGTCGTGGCTGGCAAATGCCAAACCCAAATAAACACAGTCGCTCCCGCATGTGCACACACACTGGCGACTGTCTCAACCTGTGTCTGTCTAGCAACAACACTAAGTCAGCTCACGTTTTAGCATGTAAAAGGCAAAGTCCAGTGTCTGTATGTGTTTAAAAAGTCTTTTTTGTTTAATAAGTATTCCCCCCCTTTTTTTTTTTTCTTTTCTTTTGTGGTTAGCCTGTGAACAATGCAGATTTCATCATTCCTGTGGAAATCGATGGAACAATACACCAGGTAATGCTAGCATCATCAAAAATATTCATATTGTCATGCGCTGTGCTCATGCCTCATTGTCATTTTGTCATTTCGGTTGTGTGATGGCACTTCTCTTGAGTGCAATTTGCTGAGTATAGAAGGTGATGTCAGCGTTTAAGGGATTTGAGGACGGCTGCTTGGAGTCCGATGACACACGATGGGTCTGGGCCTGATTCAAGTAATCCAGGATAGGTTTGTTCAGACAAGCACAGCCTATTCCGGATGACTTGGTTCAGGAACGCTGCCCTGAGCTGCCAACACAGCAGCAAGGAGGGGAAAAAAAAAAAGATGGAGGAAGAGCTTTAAGGAGCCCAGTGCTTGTCTTTCTGTGAGCTACAACTGCATCTTTCTCATTTAGCTTCAGTTTGGCTTGAATGTCTGCTAATAACTTTATGGAAGTAAATAAAATGTTCTGCAAAAATGTAACATCTGTCCATTAGAAGAAGTCTCCAGTCATGAGCTGCATGTTGGGTTTCCTTTTTTTTTTTTTTTTTTTTTCAAACATTAACTTAAAACATCCTCGGGCAGTTAGAATTTGTAGAAACATGTTACATTTTGAGTGTATGGCATGTGTGCGTGATGCTATTTTAAAGATTCCTGCATCTTCCAGGTGTATGTCCTGAAGCGGCCCCATGTCGACGAGTTTCTGAAGAGGATGGGGGAGCTGTTCGAATGTGTCCTCTTCACTGCCAGTTTAGCTAAGGTGAGAAACCACCTCATTGCAGCCAGCTGTGCTGATTATTAATGTATGGTTGGCTGATTCCCTGCAGTTGGCAGTAATAAACTCGAAGGGAGCAAAGAAAAGCTGAATGTATTCAGGGAAGTTGGCTGTAAACAGTTTAATATTTTGAATCCTTTAAAATAGACTTGGGGCATTATGAGAGAGTGAAATGAGAAGAGGTCCTTTCAGCTGCTTCCTTATTTCCCGAGGGGTTGCCACAGCAGAGGGAACCGCGTGTTTGATTTGGCACAGATTTCATACCGGATGCTCTTCCCGATGCAGCCTTCCCATTTTTCCGTGCTCTGGGACTTGTACTAGGAGCACACTACCTTGTGACCCCCCTGAGGCTGGGTTTGTCTCACTAGTCTCAACCAGGGTCTTCATGTGTGACACCTGTCAGTGCCCCTCCCCTTTTGGCAGACCTCTGGTCACTAGGGGGGAAAAAATGATAGTTAATTGGTTGTTGAAGTTTGCTAGCTGTTGTTAGGTGAACTCTGTCACAGAGAGGGTGTTGCACTAAAAACCTTATTTTGATTGCGTTGGTTGCTAGCAGATTGCCGCAGTTGTCCAAGTTTGCATGGAAGACAGCAACTTGGCTGTGAACACTCTCTTGTTAACCATCAAGGTAGTAAAACTTGGAAGTGCAGCCCAAACTGAAAAGGTTTGCCTTCAAAATAAAACCTAATAAGCCAAAACGTATAATTGCTTGGGTTATCAGCAGATTGCCAGTCGCCCATAGTTTGTATAGCAACTATAAACAGAGACCTTGAAATTACAAGGTTTTCAGTGCAGGACTCTGATTGGCAGTTGCTGTGATTGATTTCACAGCAACTCCCCCCCCCCCCGTAGTGACCAGTGATTATCAGACAGTCTCAAACCAGTCTCTAGGTCTGTGTGAATGTGTTAACCACAACACTCTGAATCCCCATTTCAGAGTGATGGTGACAGTATAAACTGATACTAAAAACGGAAATATCAGCTGTATCTACATAAAGATTTTGCTTTAAATGGAGCGTGCTTCTCCATCAGTATGCAGACCCAGTCTCCGATCTCCTGGACAAGTGGGGTGCTTTCCGCTGCCGCCTTTTCCGGGAGTCTTGCGTCTTTCACCGAGGGAATTATGTCAAGGATCTGAGTCGCCTGGGTCGTGACCTCAACAAAGTGATTATTGTGGACAACTCCCCCGCCTCCTACATCTTCCATCCCGACAACGCAGTAAGTCTTCTTGGCAGCACGTAGGATTGTTCACCTGCTCAAGCAAGTTCATAGTGTTACCCTCCAAGTTGTGTTTTTTGTTTGGGTGGGGGGGAGTACAATTTTCCAATTTTGTAATTGTATTAAAACAAGTCTTGCACTTTTATTGAAAGATGTAGTTTAGGGGACTATAAGCCAAATTTCAGTGTCCCACTTTGACTTTATTGTTCAATTAAAAAAGTAAATAAGATGAATAAGAAATTTGATTTGTATCTATATTTAATCTCCACAACGACAGTGATGCTTATGTTTTTGTTCAGGTGCCTGTGGCCTCTTGGTTCGATGACATGTCCGACACAGAGCTGCTGGACCTCATCCCGTTCTTCGAGAGGCTGAGCAAAGTGGATAACGTCTACACAGTCCTCAAGCAACAAGGGACCTCAAGCTAACGCCGTTTGACTTTTTCATCTCAGCTCTGAACAAACCGGCGTACAAAAAAGCAAAAAATAAATAAATAAAAAATCCCCCCAGAAACGCCACACCAGCCAGGCTCCACCACCAGCTCCAGCTATCACTGCCCACCAGAACACAGACTGCTTCACAGCCGACAGAGCCGTCAAAGCAACCGTCCCACACACCAAACCAAGATCACCATCGAGGAGCCTTTGGTGACTTTTTGACGGCGTCAACACTGCCACCTCCTGGTCAGACAGCAAACTGTCTGCAAGTTGCCTTCCAAGAACCAGCTGACGCAAGTGAATGGACGAGAGGATGAATGAATGTTTAATGGCCTTTCTGCAGCCCCACCGGACTTTCAGTAGAGTAAACAAAGCAGAGGTCTGTAGCCACGATTCCTCTGGACCCGGGTACTGGACTTAGACTTCTCATGGATGTGATTTGGCAGCCTGATTGCACAAGACTTGCAGGAAGTTTCAGAAAGGTTTACGCTTCTTGATCTGTTGGATTGTTGAAAGGGCAGGTGGGAGGTATACGTACTGTAGATGTCTTTTAAGCATTTTGGTATAGCATTATGTTCTTCACAGTCTAATTTTATCACACTATCTGTCTCCAGTCAAAAGCATGTGATCGTCAGTTGTCATATTTTTTTGAGCTTTTGGAGTGACGTGGTCGGGTTTTTAATAGTCATGAGTTATCAGTGTTATGAATGAATCTGATTTTTAAAAGGTTTGTCTTTTTTAAACTCAGCTGGCATTGCAAGCTCAGATACTATTACAAGTTGTTAAATGAACTAATAAAAAGTGATCAGACCACTTTAAAAATAATCCATTTCACCGCAGATTAAATTAATATGCTAAGCCCATCTTAAAAGATGAACACGTGGGCACGATTTTAAGTATTTTTACTGTCTGTGCAGCGGGAAAAGGAAATCTGTCGGATTCAGAGCACTGACTCGGATCGTGACTGCATTATTTTATCAGAAACCTCACACTAATCTTTGAATATCCATCCATCTGCACTTGAAAGTGACAGAGCAGCTGTTAATGGATCTGGTAGATGTTAGCCTCCTGCTTTAAAGCCACACACAAACCTGAAATTGTCTTCTGTGTATTTACAGACTGTAATTGGATGGTTAAAAGAAAGTTTTGTGATGTTAAAAAGAAAAGACACCGTTGGGTTTGTCATGATCTTCAAAGTACTTTTCTTTTTTTTTCTTTTTTCTTTTTTTTTTTCCCTTTTAAATTGTCTTTTAAGCGGTACACCGAGGCTGGAAACTATTTCTAAATTTGGGTCATGAAATAGGTTTTGAGGAGGGGGGGGGCTGCCGCGAGTATCCCAGTATATGGGAGGGCACATCTTTGAAAACAAAGTGTTGTTTAGTATAGTGCAGGTTTTAAAGGAGCTATCCACCCCAAAACAACTTAAACACTACAATAAACTGCTGTTAGTGATGCCTCATACTGGATGTTTCCTTATGTTTTAAACCTGGCAGAGATCTGATAGTGTGCAGATTTTTGAAATGTTTCTGGAAAAGTTGAAAAGGCAGTGCAGCTACAGCGGATCTAAAGCTAAATCATCAAATGTCCATTTTATTTTACACAAAACTGCAGAAATTTGTATTTCTGCCCACAGGTAAAAACCTAGCAGGGTGCAACAGCTTGATGCTAGTCTGCTCATCAAAGTCGTTAAATGCATGCTGTGAATTCCAGGAGTCACTGATTTTTTTTTATTTTTTATTTTTTTATTTTTTTATTTTTTTTTTTTGCAGTTTACCAGCAGTAACAAAGAGTGGAAAGTGTGAGATGATTTTGGGGTGGAGTCTTCCTTTTTTCTTGTGCACATCTGTGTTGTGTATCTGTATTGTATTCTGCCCGATCAGATTTAAGGAGCAACGCGGTTGCTAACGGGCCTTGCAGATCGGTGCGATCGACCCACGTTTGCGTTGACAATGTGTTGACACTGATGAATGAATGTGGTGGATTTGACTTAGCAGCCTCGATGGCAGGCTTGTGACGTGACTTCGCCTGGATGAGGAAGGGGTGACTAAATCCACCACCTTAAGAGCTATTATTACTCTTTTAAATGTTTAACAAATTATTGTCAATCAAGATTAGCCTGTTTCATTTCTAAATAATAACTGATTTTTGCTGCCTTTTTTAATTGTTTTTATTTTTTTCCCAAGAGTCATCCTCTTATAGAATATTTACAGCATGTTTTCCAAAACGGGAAGACATTGCTCTTGCTGTTTTCTTGCAGGACCTGGTTGGTTACCTCGCGTACGAGGAGGGAGAGATGCGGATCAGAAACACCAGCAAATAACTAAAGAGATAGTATCTTACTGTTGTAGGCACATAACAGGGTAACAGGTTTAAAACGGCGTGTTTCATGAAAGCCATCATCAAATTACTGATGCCGTTTGTGTTTTGGAATTCATTGGCAAAGACCAGTATTTATAGGAACGCGGAGTCATCTTGTTAATGGATTACATGTAAAACAGGTTGTGTCACTATGGGGGCCCATTCGCTGATACTGTACTTCTTACACATTCAGTAGATATGTATATGTTGTTTTTGCACAGTAATAAAGCAAACGAATTTCATTAATATATGGAATATTCATGTTACTGTACTCATGATTCAATAGCTGTAACCTAATTTTTTTTTTTTTTTTTTTTTTTTTGACCTTTGTTTTATCATACCAAATTCTGTATGGACTGTATGTAATAATGCCACCCCCCCTCCCCCTCCCTCCCATAAATGCTTAAGGAAACATGGTCTAAGGTGCTGTTCTATTTTCTGTTTTTAAAAAAACAAACCAAAAACCCCACAAGCTGTACATTTTCAAGTTAATATTTTCAAGCCATATTAATGTGTTTGTACAGAAATAACTTGTTTTTTGTCAATTACGTGCCAGATTTAACTACAATGAGCCACGTCACCACTATTCTTGTTAATTTTTAGCTGTTACTAAATCCTAAATGTTCCTCCTGTGTTAAAGTCTCAACCTGTTGCCTCATTTCTTTATTTTCCTTCCAAGAAGCCAGATTTTGGCAGGTGTGTTGTTTTGTTGTTGTTTTTTGGCTTGTTAAGCAACTGAAATCTGATTTATGAATCAATCAAGTATTGGAAAAGGCACCTAATGCAAGGGATGAACCAGTGTTGTGTCAGCTTGGCAAAGAACTCATTTTAAATAGTGTCTTTTGGCACTCTGTTACTAGCAGACTTGGGGATGGGAAAACAATGTTTGTTTTTTCACATTGTGGATGCAAGCTTCTGTGTATCTCATCAAAGAAGTGTCAAGCCTAAAACGCTATCAACAACAGACGGGGGGAGGGGGGCAACAAAGACCTGACACAGGACCTGAGGGATGCATCTGAACCTTCAGCTGATCATCTACTGTTCCCTGAAGCCTCATCAGAAATAATCTCAGTGGAAGGGTAGATGTCAAGAAGTCATTTTTAAGGAAGGAAAACTGAGAAAAGGCTGTGCAGGGCTGCAATTTAATGCTGGCCTTGATAAACAGAGCTCAACATTTATTTAAAAAAAAAACAAAAAAAAAAAAACATCCACATAGCCAGTGGTTGCCATCTTTGTTTAAAATTAGAACTGTGTTCTGACCAAGTAAAATATTTCTTCCCATTTTCTGTTAAAAGAATTTTCATTCTGGTGGTTCCAAGAGTTTATAAAATCCACTAAAAATATTTTCCACCAAAAATAATCTCCACACATTATTTAGCTTCTCTGAAGTTATGAGAAGGCTTTAAAATCCAACAAATGGTTCCATGGATTATTTGGGAGCTTTTTATTGAAATATAAGAAGTTACTGTGAAGTAAACAAATAAATATAATCTACAATGTAAAAAAAAAAAAGTTTAGTCTAATTTGAGGATAAATAAAGACAAAGTTTTAGTGGCAATTTCCACAGGTTTTTTTTTTTTTCACTTCATTCTCTCAGGAGTCACTTTGTTTCCACAATCATGCTTCTACGTTTCAATCATTCTGTCACGCTGAGCGTGGCGCTGCTCTTCGCCTTTCCCATGGTAAACTTCACCGTGCCGCTCATGTCCACGTTGGTGCTCTTCAGGATGAGTTTGTGGACTGTCCCGTGGTTTTCCAGGCGGACAGAGGGCCCCGGCTTAAGGTTCTCTCCATTCAAAGTCCAAACCGGAGGCTTATTTATGGCAACTGATAACTCACACTGGAAAGTCGCCGGCTCTCCCTCCATCACTTCCACGTCCTCTAGCTCTTTCACCATCACCAGAGCCTGGGCTGGAGCAGCACAGAACAAATCAGTTTGACGAAAATTCATTTACGGTGTTCCGCTTGAGCTTTCCGCCCCAACTTACCTTCCACCATTAGTTTGGCTTTGGAGGTGTGCTCCCCGACCTCAATGCTGTAGGTGCCCTCATCCTCCACAGACACCTGCTGAATCACTAGTTTGTGGGAGCAGCCATCAGCCAGGATTTCCAGTCGGTCTGAGGAAACCAGTTCTTCCCTGCCTTTGTACCAGGTAGCACTGCAGTGAGGCGAGGAAACGGTGCATTCAAGGATCACACGATGTTTCTCCAGAGCTGTTCTGTCTCGCAGGGGCTTTACAATAGAAACTGGAAGTTCTGATACGAGAGGAATTTCAACATATGGATGATTTTAAGTCACTGACATGACCAAGAAATAGACCAGTAAAGTATTTTAAAGGTAAAAAAATTGACTTACCCTCTACTTCAAGGTAGGCAGTAGATTCAACATCTCTGGCTACAAAGCGGATTTCTCCAGCATCTTCAGCTTTAACGTTACACATCAGCAGGAAGTGTTTGGTCCCTGGAAGAGAGCAACAATTCTCAGACTTCCCAACAGTGTGCAAGTGGTCTTTTGCTCTTTCTGCTCTTTCTAAGGTCGTGCCACCACCAGAGGTACCTCTAAAACTACAAATAGAGAAATTTAAATCCTTCTCTCCAAACAAGAGGTTTGAGGGATTTTCCACAGATGGTGGCCACAGATGGCCTTTTCTGGAGAACTGATTGGTCCGTATGCAGTAATTTCATACCTATTGATCTCTAATCTGAAACTTAACCTGCTTTGGAGCAGGTTAAGGTATTTTACTCACTTATTATTTATGATTGTGTGATTGGTTTCTAAGTCTCATAAAAATGTCTGCCTTCTCTGACCTTCAGTGCGGATCTTGATGGAGCTGGTTGGTCGGATCCTGTGGCCGTCTTTGTACCACTCCCCCGTCACGTCCTCCAGAGAAACCTCACACATGAAGACGGCATTCTGGTCCTCCTGGATGTAAAGATCCTCCAAATCCTGCACTATCTCCAGCTCATGCTCTGCAAGTTAGTTAAAGATGGCAAAAAGATCAGATGGCAAAAGAAAAAAGAAGTTCTTCTCCTTAAAACCACTAGATGGAGGTATTGTATAAGCTTTACTCCAGCTACTCGCTGGCTCCACTTGGTTCAAAATGAGTTGTGTTAAGCCAGTATCTGATCAGAGGCTTACCATAAACCTCCAGCGAACAGGACGTTTTGATTTCCCCTGTGTCGCATGTGTAGGTGCCAGAATCTGCCCGGGAGCACTGCAGGATTTGACAGAACCTCTTACGACCCATTGAGTAGATCCGACAGTTTTTCCCCGGCTTCAGCTCCAACCCGTCCTGAGTCATAGAAAAACAAGTCAAAGGCATTTTTTATGCATTATATCGCTCTTAAAAATGTCACTTTGCTGGTATAATAAGACAACATAAGGGCAAGATTACTGAGAGTATTTACTGGTTGATTTTACCTTAAACCATCTGACTTCAACATTTTGTCGGGAGAATTCACACTCCAGGGTGACAGGAAGTTCCTCCTCCACACGGGCATCGGCCAGTGGTTTCAAGATGGACACTGGTGTTTCTGTCAGTTTAGTCAGTCCAGTCAATCAGTCAGTGAACTACTTGATGAGTTATGATTTAGAATAACAAGGTGTAAAAAGTGAAACCAGTGAGCTTCAGGGGCTTGTATTTACCTTTGACTGTGAGCCTCGCTGTGGTGCGCACTCCTTCAGCTGAGAAGACGATGGTGCCCGTGTCCTCCAGAGTAAGGTTGGACAAGGTGAGGCCGTGAACTCGTCCGTTGGTGCTCACCCTACACTGGTTGTTTGGCTTGACCCGAATGCCGTCCTTTTGCCAGCTGCCCTCCACATCTGTGTGCGACAGCTCCACCACAAAGGAGGCAGTCTCTCGTTCAAAGGTTTCTTGGTCAGTCAGACCTTTGCGGATGGCGATTTTACGGGCTGCACAAGAGTAGATTAGTGAAAGCAGTGAGAGGTGAGGACTGTCATTATATCAACCATAATGATCAAATTATAAATCTAATGAATATCTATTAAATCATTGAATTATTTTTAAAAACTGAGAGAATGCTTTTTTTTGCAAACTGTATTTTGCTGATATGCATTTGAAAGCCAAGATTGTGTTTCAAGGACAACCGAAGGTTGTGCAAATATAGACAGAGCCCAGTTTATCATGTTACAAAAACACCAGCAGGAGCAGTCCACTGTCACTGTGTCACTCTCTTACACAGCTGAATAACAGTATGGCTGTGTTTCAGAAGCCTTTTCACACTTACAGGTCTAGCTCGGCTATTCTTAGTACTTCTTTGCACTCTGACATGCTGTGAAAAACACCTTCAGTGTGTACTGTTCTTTACTAGGCCCGAGCTCATCTGTGTCAGAAGAGATACCAATCACAAAGTCACATGGTACACTGGCTTCTGATTTTTTTTATGTTCTTGTTTTATAGTCTTCAGAGCCGAGTAAGTACTGGAAGTATCTGGCTAGTGTTCTTTCTGCCTCCTTTTATCTTATTTATTCACATAGCGGTTAGGTTTGAACAGTTAAATCCAGTCAAAACAAGCAATTTTAGGTTAATTTCTTCACTCGCTATTTATAGAATAAACAAAAAGGCTTGTTGCATTTCAAATCAACATGAGCTTTCTCCAAAATAAAGTCACATATTTGAACACACACTAATAAAAAAAACACTTCACAGAAAAAAATAGTTTCTGGATGGTATATAGTCAGGGGTGCACATAAGTGGTCCGCAGGTGCGCATTCGCTGTCAAAATAAAAGATGTGCACCAGATAAGAAGTTGCAACGCGCGTTTGCGTACATAAGATTTTCTGAAAGAGGACAGACATTTGTTTAGAACTCTTAAAGATGTCGAAGAAGCGAGCTCCTTTAAGCAACTACTTTGGTGTTCCTCCACCTCCAAAGAAATGTCAGAAGGAGTCCGAACCGCAAAAGAAGCGCGTATTCTCGGAAAAGTGGTTGCAGGAGGTGAGCTGGCTTCAAACAAATGATGAACGCACAGAGATGTGGTGCAGAATATGTCGTGAAAATCCCACTGTAGCGGACAAAAACAGTGCCTTTAATATGTACGCAAACGCACGTTGCAACTTCTTATCTTGTGCGCGTCTATTATTTTGACAGCGAAAGCGCACCTGCGGACCACTTATGTGCACCCCTGTGTATAGTTATAGCATTAAAAAAAATACAAATTAAACATGTTGAATATTTTTTAACACGAAAATTTGATCACAACAATTAAGAAAATGTTTTTTTCATTCAATGTTTTCACTCGTGCTTTGAGCAAATATGATGAGTTCAACTAAAAAAATCAAAAATATCAGAAAATGGTGCAGAAAAATCTGATGTTTCCAAATCTAATCTAAACATTTTGAAGCCCACTCTAGCTATGATTTCGAGACCTAATGCCCTGGATGAGTCTGATAAAATATATCTGAGATTAAAGTATACTAAGAGGCACTGAAACCTCAGATCAGTCGTCCGATAGAAACCCTAACCCTAATGCCACAACTGCATTATCGGCAAGCAGGGGATCAGTCAATCAGCATGCTGACTGTCAGAATGACTGCTGTAATAATTCACATGGAAATACTACATTGCTAAAATTTCTCAGCACTGATTACATATGTCCAAACTTTGGACCATAAAAATAGTCATTAGTTTCCACCCTGTTTATTTTTCACCATGCTTTTTTCATGTCCGGATAAAAGTGTTATCCATACCCTGCTGCAGTTCACTTACGTTCTACATTGAGTTTGACCTGTGTCCGGTCATGCAGAGTCTCGCACCGGTAAGTCCCCCTGTCCGACAGAGTCAGGTTGTGGATGGTGAGACTGCGTTTGCAGCCGTTCTGGGCCAGCGTGTGTCGGGGACCAGACTGGATAACCACCCCCTGCCTCATCCACTGGACCTCACCGGCCTCCAGGCTAATCTCTGTCTCCAAGGTGGCATCACCAAACTCCTCTGCCATAACAGCTCCCATTTTCTTAGTAAACATAACCTGAGCCTCTTAACATTACAAGAGGCAGAAAAAATGATCAACTGCTGGTACTTTTAGAACACATTAAGAGTAGAAGATAGATGGATGGATTTTAATGTCTCTTTTAACCTTGACGATTGGTCTTACCCTGAACTTTCAGACTGGCTTTGCTCATTTGTCCTTCAGCTTCTGCTGTAATTTTTGAGCAGTCCAGCATCTGGCACTTTTTAATCACCAAGGTGTGGCACAGGCCATTGTGGGTTGCCTGGAAACGATCACCCAGAGTGATAGGCTCATTGTCCATGAGCCAGACCAGCTGGACATCCTCTGGGGAAACCACACACTTAAAGGTGGCATCTTCTCCTTCCAGCACAGTAGTGTTGTGGAGTTCAGTGAGGAACTCAATGACTCGGGGCACTGAAAAGACAAAAGTTATGAAGCTGCTACCTGACTGAAAAGAGGAGAGGAACTCCTATTTCAATGCATACTTACTTTCTACCCTCAGTTTTGCAACAGTCCGGTCATCTCTGGACTCACAGGTATACTCGCCGGCATCCTCTCGAGATAGACGATGAATGGTCAAGCTTCTTTCGACTCCATCTGCCCTAATGGAGAATCTCCTGTTTGGGACCACTTCTACTCCATTCCTTAACCACTGGACGTCCGCTTTTGGCTTGCACACCTCACACCGAAGGGTCACCATACCATCAGCGTGGGCCACAGTGTCTCTAAGCGGCTTTGTGAACTTAATTCTCATTTCTGTAATACAGAAAATCAAAGTTGATATGAGAATATAGGCCAGACTGAGGCTTTCTACAAAGCTGTTCAAAATGCAAAAAAAAAATTTAACCTTTAACCAGCAGGCTGAAGTGCATCTGGTCTGTGTTGATGTCACAGGTGTACTCGCCAGCATCAGAGCGCCTCAAAGGCTCGATGGTAAGAGTGCGTTTATGGCCCTCCATGAGTGCTCGGTAACGATCACCTTCAACGGTCGTCCAGTCTTTCATCCAGCGCACTAGAACGCTTTCCTTGGAAACATAGCTTGTCAAGGTCACGCTCTCTGCTTCGTAACCCGTCACAACAATGTCATCCTCCTTGTTCACAAATGTAACTGGAGTCTCTTTGATAGAAAAGAAATTTTAAAAGAAAGTTATATGACCTTTTTTCTCTTCTTTAAAGCTGTGAAGGTTTAATTTGTGGATTTGTACCTTGAATGCGTATAACGCTGACCATCTTGTCATCCACAGCGTCACACACATACTTTCCAGAATCGGAAGGCTGAACACAGGAAATGATGATTTTCCTCAGTGTCCCATAGCTTTCAATATAGGTCCGGTCATCACTGGTGAGAAGCCTGTCATTACAATACCACTGGACAGGGGCATTAGCACGAGATACCTCACAGGCCAGGATCAGGTCATCGCCTGCCATCATCTCCTGGTATTCAAGGTCATTTGAGTTTCCAACAATGGTCACTGGAGGCTCTGAGGGAAGAAGACGGATTTATCCATGCAAAGTTTTGCCAGAAATATTCTTTTGAAAAAAAAAGTACATACAGAGATAGCTCTTTTGTGATAATATCATGCCAGTGGAAGGCCCGCAAAATTATAACTGCTTGATCCTGCCAGATACTAGCTGCCGTTGAAATGTTTTCAAAAAGTCCAAGGCAAGATGCTTAGCCTTATCCCTTTCAAAAAATAATTTTATCCTTTTATTTAAATAAATATTTAAAAAGTATTTGAAAAACAGCTAACTGCTTATCTTCATTGGAATGGTATGTAAAAAATTTACAGTTCAGAATTCCTCACAGTACAGAAACAGCAAACAGCACTGACATGAAGGTTATGAATAACCTTCTCATGGCCTCTGACAGAATGGAGTCTCTGTTCATGTAGATGGGAGTTCCAGTTGTGCTAGGACAAATTCTATTTACATTATAAATGCTCCTCTTAAGCAGTATCATTAGAAACCATAGCATACAATTGCATCGCTATGCAGATGATACCCAGTTCTATGTGTCAATAAAGCTAGATGAAACACCTATTAGTTAAACTGCAGGCGTAAAGATATAATGGCCCGTATAACCTCTAATTTCATGCCTCTTAAGTTCAAATAAAAGTGAGGCTATTTTACTTTGCTTAAAAATCTTAGTAACATGGTGTCTAACCAGATAGAGTCCCAATCAAAAGTGAAATGGCAAAAAATCATATTTTGCATGGTTGGATCTTAAAAAGGTTCCAAGTAGAGCTTCAACATGCAACAAAAAGAAATGAAAGTGAGACAAAACAATTGTTTTGAGCATGCAATTTATTGAAAACAGTGCTTAAACTGAAACAGGCTGTTTTACAGCTGATCAATAGGACCACATGATTTAAAAGGCCAAATCTGTGCAAAAATGTGGATTCAATGTCATTTTCTGTCAGGTAGTCACACTGTCATGACGTTCTGATGGCAAAGTCAAAAAAGCGTTCCCTTTTTGAACATGGTCGGGTTGTTGAACTGCATAAGCAGGGTCCCTCGCAGCGTGCCATGGCTGCTGAGGTGGGATGCAGTAAGACAGTCATTTGGAATTTCTTAAATGATCCTGAGGGTTATGAACAAAAAAGTCAAGTGGAAGACCCAAAAACATTTCACCAGCACTGAGCCGGAGGATCCAATTGGCTGTCCGTCAAGACACTGGACGATCCTTGAGCCAAATTAAGGCCGTTACTGGTGCTGACTGCAGCCCCATAACCATCAGATGGCATCTGAGCCTGAAGGGCTTCAAAAACAAAAAACATCTTCAAAGGCCTCGTCTCCTTGAACGCCACAGAACTGACCGTTTGGACTGTTTGGACACGAGACACTGAAAGGTGGAAGACAGTTTTATTTTCTGATGAGAAAAATGTAACCATGATGGTCCTGATGGTTTCCAGTGTTACTGGCATGACAAGCAGATCCCACCTGTGATGTTTTTTACGCGCCATAGTAGGTGCTTTTTCCTGTAAAACAGCCTGTTTCAGTTTAAGTGTTGTTTTCAATAAATTGCATGCTCAAAAAAATGTTTTGTCTCACTCCCATTTCTTCTTGTTGCATGTTGAAGCTCTACCTGGAACCTTGTTAAGATCCAACCATGCAAAATATGATTTTTTGCCATTTCCAAGTGGTCTCAAACTTTTGACTGGGACTGTATTTACCATGGATGGCATCGTTTTCGCCTGCAGTAACCATGTGAGGAAACTTGGAGTCCTTTTTGACCAGGATATGTATTTCAATATGACTATTAAACAAATATGCACGACTGCTTTCTAAGGAAAAAATTAAAACAGAAAGAAAAATACATTCAGCCAGATTAACCTTACCTTCTACTGTAACTTGGAAGCTGATACTGTCATCTCTGACATCCAAGAAGTATTCTCCTGAATCTTCGAGTTCAGCATTAAGGATGACGAGCGAGCGGAAAGGACCTTCTTCCTCTTCACAGAACCTTTCATCACCCTGAACACGACAGCCATCCTTGTACCATTTGGCGGCAGCATTGGCTCTGGAGAGCTCACACTCCAGCACAATGTCATCAGAAATCAGGAACTTTTGGTTGTTCTTGATCTCTGACTTTCTTAAAATCTTCACTGGTGGCTCTGAGGACACAGAATTACACATTTATCTCTAAAATGTCACAATGGCTCAGAAAACTCATACCGAGGCAATTGCTGCATCTTACCTGAAACTTTAACTTGGAAATCAATTTTATCATCCATAGCGTCACAAGTGTATTTGCCAGAATCCTCAGGAATGGGAGCGTGAATTGTCAAACGACGAATAAGCCCATCTTCTGTGATGGTGACATTGCTGCTTTGCTGAATTTCTTCACCATTTATCAGCCACTTGACTTCTGCATTTGGTCGGGACACCTCGATCTCTAGAATCACTGGTTTGCCAGCAAGACTCTCCAGTTTGTCAGCTGTGTCTTTGGCGCAAGTTAGCGTTACTGGTGGCTCTAAATGAAGCAAAGAGAAATAAAGTATGTAAAATGTAATGTAATTAAAATGTAATTAGCCTGAATGTATGCCTGTTTACCTGTAATAGTTACTAGGAAGGCCAAAGAGTCATCTTCTGTGTCACATACATATTCCCCCATGTCATGCACAGTGGTTATGGGTATAATGAGCCTCCGTTGGGCCCCGTCCACCTCCAGGATCAAGTTGTGCCCTGCCTCTACTTCTAGACCGTCTTTGAACCAGCGCACAGGAGCATCCGCCTTTGAGATCTCACAGCTGAGCTCCAGCCTCTCTGATGCCAAGTGAGTCAGTTCCAGCTCTGATTCACTGGGATAAATGATTCTTACTGGTGGATCTAGTACAAGTGAAAGATATTAAAAATAAGCATTTAAACTTATTTTATAGATTCTCTGTTTCAATTTGATATCTGTTAGAACAGGTGAGCACTAAAGTTTTACCTTTAACACCAAGTTGGAAGAAGACGGAGTCTCCATCTGTTTCACAGACATACTCTCCAGCATCCTCCTCTGAGCTGCAGAGAATTGTCAGCCTCCTGTAAGGGCCTTCTGATATCAGCTGGATGTTTTCACTCTCTGCCACCTGCAGGCCATCCTTGAACCATCGCACCTTCCCCCTGGAGCGAGACAGCTCGCACTGCAGGTGGATCTCCTCTGAGATGTAGCTCTCCATCACCACATCGTCTTTAGGTTCCACTATCATCACTGGAGGCTCTGTGTTTTTTGTTTGAGTAATAAGAGCGAGGTCAAATGATGCTCATAATGAATTAATAATCTAGTTGTTCCACAATGCCACCTTTAATCTTTTTATTGCCATTTTAAAACTTCAGGGCCAAAACACAGCCAAAATATGTTGTTAAATGCCTTTTGTTTTTACCAAGGGGAGTTGGAGGAGAAAGGTCAGTGTACCTCGGACATTGACTGTGAATTCCATGCTGCTGCTTCCTGCCTGGCAAGTATAACTTCCAGCATCCGAGGTTTCTGCAGAGCGGATAATTAACCTCCTCATGGTTCCTTCTGCCTGCAGAGTTATGTTGTCACTGGGCTTGATCTCACAGCCGTCTTTATACCTGGGACACAGACACAGATAACCGTAAAGAGTCTCAAAGAGTTTGTTTTAGTTACATTAAAAAAAACCTGTGTCCTACTAAGAGGTTGATTGTGCAGTAAACAAAATTATGCAGGTAGTATTTGAACCGTTAGATACTGGAAACACAGAAGACTACAGACTTTACAGATCTACAGATCTGTCTTTATTTGCAAACAGGAATTCTTCAGTCATTGTCTTACCACACAACTTCAGCATCATCTCTGGAGACATGGCAGACCAGCACCACAGGGTCCAACTCCATGCTGCTCTTATGAAGTTCATCCTCAGCGACCGGACTGAACTCCACCGGAGGACCTGAAAACAGGGTAGAAGGAAGACTGCATGTCAAGGGCTGGAGCTCAAGGTATTACATGAAGTAGCCCTCTAAAAATTGGAACAGTTGTTGGTATGGTTTAATAATAAGCCCAGATGTGGTCCAAATGTGTTAGCACAGGTTTTAAACAAGGTTTTGGTTTCTTACAAGACATAAAAATCAGTCAGAGACACAGTTGTTTAGATTCAGTGTCACTTAATAATCCAAGAAACATCAGTATTTTCATGATATGAAATCCAGAGAGTATATTAAGTATGAAATTTTCTGTATAAGAAAATTAACATGTGATTCTTTAAGTAAATATAACAAAATGGTCAATTAATATCCATGTTAATGTTAATATCTATGTTAATGTTAAAGAAGCTCATCAGCATGTCATCTGTTCATAAACCAATTACCTGCAACATCCACATTGAATGTGATGACATCCCCTGAAGTTTCACATGTGTAAACTCCAGAGTGAGATTCCTCAGCTGACTGGATCACGATCCTCCTCATATTCCCATCGGCCTGGATGTTTAGACCATCTGAGACCTGAAGCTCCTTGCCATCTTTGAACCAGGATACTTTTGCAAACGGGTGGGAGACTTCACAGTAGAGTACAATGGCATCCCCTATGTCCACCTTTTTCTTGCTGTCTAACTCTGACAGAGGACTGAATTTCATCACAGCAGCTGTTGAAAAAAAATTGAACACACAAATAAGCAAACTTAAAAAAAAAAGCATCAATCACAGGTTTTTCAGAGGTTTTTACACCTACGTTTAACGTTGAGCACAGCGGAATCCCTGACTCCGTTAGCTATGAAGGTGACCTCTGCTTCATCCTCTGTCATGCGACTTTCATGGATCACCACTGAGTGCTTTGTTTGATTGTGTTGTATTGAATATCGTCCGCCGTGCTGCAGTTGAGCACTATTGAGAAACCAGGTTCCAACCATTGGGGCAGACAATTCAATGGAGAAGCGAGCATCTTGTCCTTCTACAACCTCACAGCTTTGGAGGCGGCTGAGGATCTTGGGCCCAGGAACTAGGAAGTACAGAAGAAGTACAGTACAGGTATTAGTCAATTAAGCCTGACAGATATGTTGGCGCTAATGATATTAGCTATTTGCACATATATTGGCATCAGAATTTACAGCAGAATTAAAAAGTAAAGAAGAGACAGGAAAAAATGTCTTTCCACCATGTTATGAGTGTTGATTTTGCATAGCTTGCATAGTCCTCCAGCAGAGGGCGCTCTGCAACTTCCCTGTTGGCAACAATGTCTGAACTGCCACAAAACATCAACCAGCTGATCCAAGCAGACCTGGCAGTGCATAAATGAGTAATACACGACTTGTTGGGACATTAAAACAAGATTATTTTTAAACTCATTGTCATTTTATCATTGGTGTCTGAAAGAAAAAAAATATTGGTCCATATTTTTAAATTGCTCAGTTTAGTCTTATAAACATATGCTATGTCGTACACTATTAGTCAACAAATAATGCGTAGTTTACACTCTAGAAAATTACAGGAAAGTGCTGGAAGTTAAATTTACCAGAAGGAAATTGTCATTTTACAGCACTGTCAGCTGTTTGCTTGTCATTATAGTTTCATATTAGTTCTCTTACTCCAGTCTACATAATATCTACGTTTATCACTGATAAATATAACTACATTGTCCTTGTTCGCTTAAACCTTAACACTTTTCTTTGCCACACTGGAGACCACATCAAACACCCACAACAAATTTAAGCACAATATAACTGAAATAACCATAACTAAAAAAAGAAAAATTATTAACATTTATATGCCCATGGTTACTCAGCAAGTTAAAAAAACAAACGCTCTACCTAAAAATGTATACAATTTTGTGTTTCATATTTTTTACCCTTAAAATAAACTGTAGTGTTTTTGAATGAAATTATATTCACCTGAAAGAAGAGTTTCAAGTAAAACTTTAAAAAAATGATATAAACCGTATGTAAAATCTGTCGCCGTAGTGTGCTCCTCACCCAGATGGACAACGTTGGGAAACTCCACATGGCCGCTTCGTCCATATTTGTTAATGCAGCAAACTCTGAAACGGTAGTTGCCCTCGCATGGTACAATGTCACCGGTGACCTCAGCTGAGGTGGCGGTCTCTGAGGTGAAACACTTCTGCCATTCCTGAGAACCCACTTCTTGCATCTCCAGCACAAACACAGAGCGGGTGGAGGTCTGACTACTGGGGGCGGGATCCCAGGTAAGCAGCGCACTGTTGGGTCTGTCTACATCCATTTTGACTCCCACCGGACAGATAGGTGGGCAGTGTCGTGTGGCTGAAAGACAACGAAGAATAAAGAATGTAATAAGGGTGGATTGATAGGCTGACTGTCAGAAGGCATCATTAAATTCACTGAAACTAGTTAGTTAATTAGTATACAACCAGAAGCAATAATTGTAATGTATTATTAGAAAAATGTAAAAATAGTTAAATAAAAATACAATTTAATGTCTTCAAATTAATACATTTTGACAAGTGAGCCAAAATTTTTGCATATGACTCCTTATAAAAATAAACTTGCCATCAGAGTTCCCACTCTCACCGCCAGCAAAAACACTACTGGATGCAACAAAAGACTCTTAAAAACTCTTGAATCCCAAATGATCCTGCAACAAATAAACCTGAAATAAATGTTTATTTAAATCTCAAACACAACCTTCAAACCTTCTTCAAATCAAGCAAAAAACCTTAACAAACATTTACACAAAGTGTTTCCTAAATTACCTTTGACCTTGAGGCGTGATGAAGTCTTGGATCGTCCTGCGACAAATGTCACAACTCCCGAGTCGTGATAGGCCACGTTGACAAAGACCAGAATGTGAGTTTTGCCAAAAGACTTGAGGATTGTTTGGTGTGTTTCATGTAGCTTCAACCCGTCTTTGAACCAGTGGACCTCCATGTCGTCGTTCTCCACCTCCACGCAGAAGGCTGCGTTCTCACCCTCTAGGACCTCCAGTTTTCGTGGAAGCTTACGAACAATAGTACCTGTAAGGATAAAAATTAATGCATACTTAAATTTCTTTAGCAAATTGTTTTTCGAAATAAGCTTAAAAGCTGCATCAGGTAGTTTCCCCTTTCGACCACACACTGTGCTAGCAGGTGTTTATACAGAGATCATTTAGCTTGAAATGATGACATGAATGGATATCATTAAGTTAATGCGATAAAGCAAGTGTGCATTAAAATTTTGTCTTCCTGAAGTACTAGTCCTAGAAATACTATCCCTTTTTACAATAATTTGATGCACCGTAGCCTATTTTTCACAGTGTACCTTTAACTGAGAGCTCAGCAATGCTCTTTGCTCCATCAGGCATCTCACACAGGTAGACTCCATCATCGTCTGTTCCCACATCGTGAATAGTGAGTCTTCGTTTGGTTCCTTTCTGCTCCATCCCATATTTACTGCTGGGCATCAGCCTCTGGTCTTCCAGGTACCAGGCAGCTGGGAGTGACTCATCAGGTACCTCACACTCAAGCACGGCAACGTCCCGCTCTTTCACCTCCACGTCTTTTAACGGGCGCCTGAACCGCACGGCAGGGCCTGAAGAATAAGGACAACATTATCTTTGGTCCAAAGTGGATGAATCGTACATATATATGTGCAAGGATTAATGGAGATGCCAAACAAGAAGCTGTTTCGCAGCGCTAGCGTAGATTTAGGAGACAGCTCAAATTCACTGCATTGGCAGCAGGCCTAGAAAAACTCAAACTCAAAATAATAACTAAAATGTAATGTGTGGAAATGAAAAATTTTAGTGCAAACACTTTATTTTTGATTCTCTTTTGCTACCATATAATAGTTTTCAAGCACATTAGCAGTGGTAATGTTTCTTCATGATATCTGTATGTTAAGGACTGGCATGTTGAGCCCATTAACTAAATTGACTCTTATGGTAGAGGCAGCTCACAGATGCAGAATGAATCACATAGCATTTTACCCATGCGCAGTTTTATTAGTATGGTTTAAGATATGCCCTCATTTATTGTAACTGGACATATAGATATTCATTTCAATTTGATCATTTTCAGCGACTAATGTCTTGAAAAGAAAGGCGTTTATTTTGTGTTATTCATGATATCTGAAATGACGATTTAATCCACTTTAAGGGATAATACTTGGTACAATGAAGTGTTATCTAGGTGGTTATTTTCAGAGGTTTTATAATAATGTTCCAATGTTAATCACCTTCTGTGGTTTTCTGTTACTCTTTTAATCACTTTTTCCATTTACTTGTAGCATTCAATGAACACAGAGGACTAACATTATTTGGGTTAAATATTGTTCTAGAAGAATATCACATGTCATGTTCTTCCATGAAGATTGCAGAAAAAAGAACAGGTTGCCATACCTTTGACAGACAGGTGAACGGCACTTAGGGTGTTTCCCAGCGCATTTGATGCTGCACACACATACAACCCTGTGTCCTGCACTTTACAGTACAGCACCTTCAGGGTGTAGTAGCCCTCTCTGTCCTCAAATATCAGATGACGTCTGTCGGGCTCTAGGGGAACTCCGTCTTTCTTCCAGATGATCTCAGGTTTTGGCTTCCCTGTTACAAAGCAGCGAAACTTGGCGTGTTTCCCCTCCGCTACTGCAAATTTCTTTACTTTTGACCCATCGACAGGTGGCTCTGCTGTGATCCTTGACAAACCGGGCCTCCCACCCCTGTGCTTTGGTGACCACTGGCTGTTAGTGTGACCGGTCGAGGATGTTTTGCTGTCCCCTCGCTCTGGTACAGGTTCGACAAGAAGGACGGCCCCAGCCAGGGCCTCACCATGGCAGTTGACGGCCTTGCAGGTGTAGACGCCTTTGTCGGGCATACGCGTCCGATATATCTTGAGTTGGAACCAGCCACCATCTTCATTCCTCATGCTGAAGTGAGAACTCTCAAAGATGTCATTGAGTTTCTTCCCATCCTTTTCCCAAATCACCTCTGGCAGAGGGGTCCCCCAGATTTTACAGGAGAAGGCTGCGTCTTCGCCCCGATCCACACGCAGAGACAGGGGCTTGATGAGGAATCGCGGTCTGTCATCAGATGTTAGATCAACCTCTGCTTGTTTTTCGCTTAGCCCGCTGTTCCATCCTCCATTCAGTTCCCCTCCATTTGCCTTGCAGTGTTCACCATTTTGCACTGCATTGTAGCCATTTAGGTGTCCCACAAATTCTCCGTTTTCTTGCATAGGTTGCGTCCCACCATTGACCACTAACTGTCTTGCGTCCTCATCTTGTTGCTGGGCCTCTCCTTCAACTTTAAGGGACGCTGCTGCATAGGTTTCTCCTATGCTATTTCTAGCCTTGCAGATGTACTGGCCAGCATCCTGCTGGGTCACTCTGGTAATGGTCAGCAAGTAAACCTTTCCCTCCTCTGAGATCTTGTAGCGTCCTTCAGACAGGATCTGGACATTTTTGCGTTCCCAGATCACATCTGGGCGTGGGTCTCCACCGACTTGGCACTTCAGTGTTGCATCTGTTCCACACTGGGCCACTACAGGACGTGGATAGCCTAAAACACGAGGTGCGCCACCAAAAATATCCATGGTGATGTCACCTTTTATTTGGGTCGAATGAAGAAGTTTCTTTTCAAAATGATCTTCTTATGTTTTGTGAAGAGCTGAAAGAGAAAGAAGATTATTAGTTTAGTAGACTGATTAAAATCTGCCATGAGTGCAGCTTTTGAGTTCAAACCCCAAACCACCATCTAAACAGTAACTGTGTGTTCATTGTGTCCCAGATGGGTTCATCAGTAATCTGACTCAAACTGAAAGCAGAATGAAGAGTGAACAGTTTTATAAAATACAATAATATTATTAATATCTATTTATTCCATGGTGTATCTTTGTCCTGCCTTCCTCCTCTCATCACCAACCTTTTGCAGCAGATGGCTGCCCCTCCCTGAGTCTGGTTCTGCTGGAGGTTCCTTCCTGTTAAAAGGGAGTTTTTCCTTTCCACTCTCGCCAAGTGCTTGTTTCAAGGGGGTGGGGGGTCTTCTTATTGTTGGGGTTTCTCTCTATTATTGTAGGGTCTTTACCTTACAATATAAAGTACCTTGAAGTGACTGTTGTTGGTATTTGGCACTATTTAAATAAAACTGAATTAAATCAAATTTTAAAAATTTTCAGAATACTCAGTATAGTTCCCAAAGCTGAAGTAAAGAAGTTTAGTAGTTTTACGAGGTGGATATTGAGCAAACACTCTTGGTTGTCTCACAGCTGGTGCTGTAGCTCAGTGAAGAGTGTATTTATAAAGCAGTCTGTCCAAAAAAAGATGCTGGAGCCTCTGTGTCACATAGCACACAAACACACCTGCAGTCACTAACTAGGACCAACTAATCCCTTATATACATTCATGTGTACAGAATGTTGTTTGCACTCTTACTGTTGGCTTCTCTTTGTCAGCTCATTGTAACATTCTAGCAACAACTTAAGCAATTCAGTATCTAAAGCAAGGGTGTCAAACATAAAGTCTGGGGGCCAGAATTGGCCCGGCAAGGACTCCAATCGAGCCCACTTGACGGCTTTTGAAAATGTGAAGGAGGTAATAGATTTTGGCTTATAACTGTATTTTCAAAGGTTTTACAGCCTTTATGACTGATAAAAACCTGCCCCATTACCATTCACGCTAAGCCAAAGTTATTTAGTTATAGATAAACACAATGTCAAATGAGTTTGACATCCCAGATCTAAAGCTTTAGCCTCCATTTGTAATGCAGCTGCCACTTGTCTCTTTTCATGGCTCATTTGTTTCCTCTGTGTTGTCACCACCTTTCTTTTTGCATCAAGAACGGCAGCCATTTGTTCTCTGTGACACATCACGCTTAGAAATCATCTAAAGAGCATAAAGTCATACAACTTTATGACAGGTAGAGGCACATCCCAAGCTTAGTCAGTCTTCGAATGTTTTGTTGGCACATGTAAAGAAAAGATCCTCCTCCGGCATTTTCAGGAGAGAATTACACAGTGACACAAAAAAGAGCTCAACAGTTTCTAATTGTGTCGTTAAAGTTCAGACTTACCGCTTTAAGAGATGCTGTCTTTAAAGCATTTGTCTCTCTTGTGATGCCTTAAAATGTTATTCTTAAAAATACAAGCTGGCATCAGTTCACTTGGATGATCTTTGGTGCTTTCTTTATTCTGTGAGCATTCAAGAAGCACGTTTAGAGTCTTCAGCTCATGTTCCTTGTTTTCCTGGTTTGTCTTGTTTGGAGCGCCTGCTGGTCACTGAACACCAAAGCAGCTGAGAAAAATGGTATCTTCCATTCACATTTGGTGGTCCAGAGTCATAGTAATATCTTAGTTGTGTCCCCTCAGTCTGGTGTTGGGTTGCAGGTGGCAAGGAGTAAAATGACCACAGCCTTTCAGCTGAGTGCCTGGTTTATGCGTCAGCTCTGATACTGTCATTGTCCAATAGCTAAAGAGTGTGGTGTGAGAGAGAGCTAGCTGGAATTGGTGGTGGGGGGCAGTAAATGCTTTTGCAGCTGCTGCCACTGCAAGCCACCCCCTAAAAATACCAGCAGCTTCGATGACAGTGAGCCAGATAAAGTTAGGCTCTCCATTGACAGGCTATGGTTCACTAAAGATAGAAGGGGGCCGAGCTCTGCGATGGATCACTCAGCTTAAAAGATATCCTGAGTTAAACCTTTAGAAGAGAAAGGACGCCCTGCCTGCTGGAGCTCCTTGCCTCATGAGTCACGCTGACCCATAAATAGGGTCAAATTAGTGTCACACATTAGAAAATGGTTTATACTGAGGGATGATCAACAGATGGAAGCGAAACAAAGAGTTTGGTGTCATGATAATGCAATTCACGCTAAACAGATAAAAGACTATGTTATGGTGGGTTAGGCATTTGGATACATGGCCATATTATTACCTTTTTACTGCATCATCAGTTAATGTTACACAATTGTAACATAGTAACTACCATAATTTTTTGTAACCAAGCAGTGTTAACAACTCATATTAATACGCTCCACGCCCTGCGCTTCATCTCTGTTTTTGTGTGTGAAAAGTGTTTGTATGTTTTGTATTTCAGCTCATCTCAGTGATAAATGAGTTATATAACACTGTGATTTGAAGAGAAATAATACGAAAAATTTCATAAGGTGATAACACTTATTTTAATTCAGGCCCCTTTATGGTACAAGTCTGGACAGGTAAGTCATTCAGAAGACTATAAATTGTTGGAAAAACTTAAAACATGAAACAAGATGCGTAACATACAACTGGAGTCAGATTTCAAACTACGTGATCAAAAACTAATCAGCTCTCCAGTTGTGTCTAAAAGATACACAGTATAGGTGAGCAGTACATGAACACTAAATCCATGTCATCATCTTAGTATTTTTATTTCCCCCTGCGAGCACGGGTGCTTGTTCACTTATCAATTGTCTCCTTCCGTGGCAGATTTGAATTTGGTGTTGACACATATTGCCTGCATTCTCAGACAACAGCTCTCTGCCCTATCTCTTCAAGTGGAGCGTTTCGGACAGCCGAAGCCACAGATACACACTGCATGCAACCTGTCGTCACGGATATTTGACCTTGAATACAGGTCACATAACTTCGACCCCTTTGTGACGGCGCTGAATTAACACACAATGCCATGTCAAGCACAGACTAAACTTTCCTAAAGTGCGAGTATAATGATGAGAAATTCATATTTATAGGGTTTTAAATGAAATACGCGATGTGATCTATCAAGCATGTATCACTGAACAGATGAATTAATACCACAGTCATTTGGAGGAGTCACACCACACTGCTCGCCCCATTTAAGGCTACTTATACCTCTGACATTACAATCCATGCGGTCATCCCCACAGCTGTTAGGTGTACCAGGAATTAAAAGCACAGTTCTGCTCTTTGTCCTGAGATTGGGTTTCAATATCAAAAGCTGAAGAGGATTGACTGAGACCTTGGGGTCTTTAACAATATGTCAATCATCCTCGTTTCAAACCAAGGAAACTATTTTTCTGTGCTGTGTTAAAGTTATAAAAATATTCATATAGAGAGAATGCTTAGATTTCAGAAGGTTAAAAGCCTTTTGTGCAACACTAAGTTAAAAGCCATACACAGAAATACTGGACTGTTTTTCAGTACTGTCCATTAGATGTGTTAAGTTCTTATTTGTAGAGCATGAAATCAAAATAGAATAATCATTCTGGAAAAGTGTGGCCTTCTCTGGACAAAAGAGAGTTCAGTTCTGATCACTGCTAAACTGTTTGTCATTGCAGTCTTATTAAGATGGTTGATTTTACTGGGAATCTACAGAAACATTATGGTCCCAGGATGAAGTACTTATGTCCCCAGAGACTAGAGGAGGCACGCACATGTAGACAGACCGGACCTCATCCTTCTCGAACTTCATCACTGCTGTAAAAGACAAGAGTGAAGGTGTACGGAAAATGAAAGGGGTACTGAACTGGCAGATGATATAGACACAGACATCAACAACAACAGAGTCAAGTGATCACCCACATTTAAGCTCTTCCGCCTTTTCCATGCAACCAACAAGCCTGCTGGGGAAAAAAAAACTTCTGTTTATATGTGTGAGACAACTCCAAAAAAGTTCCAAAGAAATCCATATTTTATTGCCTTTATAATGTCATAAAAACTACTGACTCATTTTGACTTTGATGGCAGTAATATGTCTCAAAAAGTTGGGCAGCAAAAGGCTAGAAAAGCAAGTAGGACAGGAAAGAAACAGCTGGAGAAACGTATTACATTGCTTGGGATCAGGTCAGTAACATGACTGACTAGGAAAAGAGCGTCTTAGAGAGGCAGAGTTTCTCAGAAGTAAAGGTGAGCAGAGGTTTGCCTTTCTGTAAAAAACAGTGTCTATAAAATTGACTACAGTACATAATATTATCAAAAGATTCAGAGAATCTGGAGAAATCTCTGTGCGTACTTGTAGAAATCTGTCTGTGAGCACAGTTTGCTGTACCATCTGTACCAAAATTTCAGTTCATATCATCACCATTATCACAATAGAGAAAAGTGCTTGTATGAATGGGTGCGAATGGGTGAATGAGACATGTTGTATAAATCGCTTTGAGTGCTCCAGAAGAGTAGAAAAGCACTATTTAAGAATTAGTCCATTTACCATTTAACTGTGACCTTGGAGGTCATTCTTCCACTCTCTTTCGGGGAAATTCAGGCAGCTTTAGTCTGAATGCGAGTAACATTTCCTTTTTAGGAAAAGCTTTCTCAACAAACACTGCCACACTGTCCCAAAGTCCCGATTCAAGTGACCTGAACACCGCGTGACAGGGCTGACTCATTCCTAATTTGCAAGTCTTTGCTTCCAGTGACCCTCTTAATTTTATAGTGGGGGTCTTGAGCAATAGTTCTCCAGGTTTTTGAAGGTATTTCAACGTTCTTCTATGCACATTGTCTGCTTTTTAAAATTTTTTAACCTGTTTTCAGTCCAGTACTCATACCTATTTTCAGATAAATGTTTTTGTTTGTTAAGACAAATCATTCATCATTCAAGCATGCAAAGGCACCTCACTCAAATGATGAACTGGTGTTGTGTCATAACAGCTTAGTCATGGATTGGCCTCCCTGGAGCCCGTACCCAATACTATTGACGCAGTGTGGGATCATCTCGAAAGAGAACAGAACAAAATGAGCTTTGGATGTCCTTCAAGAAGCCTGGAGAACTATTTCTAAAGAATACTTAAAAAGAAATTACAGAAAAGCTGCCGACAAGAGATCAGGCTGTGTTGAAGAATAAAGGGGGTCATACCAAATATTGACTTTCAAGCTTGTTATAGTTGTGAATTGCCTTATTTACTGCTATACACTTAAAGTTTGCACACATTTCACAAAATTATTGCACCTAGTTCCCATTTTGTTTTTAGCAAAACATAAAGAAGTGAAGCATGGTTCATGACTTTTGCACAGCCCTATATAATCTAAGCCCCACAAGCCAGAAAATACATCAATTTGATTTTGGGGCAAATCATATTTGTAGCTTTGCAAGACCCAGGTAGTCTTGAGTGAAAACTAAAAACAGCCAGCACCTAAACCTGTCCATAAGCACAGGAATAAATATGGAAGACAAACCCTTGAAAACCCAGATTCATCATAATGTGATGCAGCAAAAACATTTGTATTTGAAAAATTTCTTTAAAAAAAAATCTGGAAAAGTCACATGACATTTAGAATTAAAAATATAAACACAATGTGTTTATATTTTTAAGTTTGGAGTATTTTTAGTGGCAGTTTTCGAATTGTTCTGTAAGCATAACATCGACATCAGCAGTGAATATACCCTGACTTCAGATCAAATAAGACCTCTCTGGTTCCTAAAGTCTTTTGGTAAAGAAGTTTTTTTTTTTTTTACAAAAAATATATATAAAAAAGACATCAATCTAGCATAATATTATGTTGGCTAGTAAATAAAAGGGGTGCAGGCAAATGTTTGGATCTAGATCTTTTGTGTGTTTTTTTCCTGCCTGTATTGTCCCTGATCATTTGTTGTTGTGGACAATATTGTGAGAAAAATACAATTTCAGACAAAACGAATACATAACACATTTATTTGAGGAAAGTTTGTTGTGCTCAGCATGTTTTTTGTTTTGTTTTGTTTTGTTTTTGGCATCTTGCCACCTTAGGATTTTTATACTTCTAGTTGTTGAAATAAATGTTGTTTTTGCCAAGTAAACTGACGGGATTTCATTCATTAAAAAAATAACTGCATGAAAATGTACATTCTGATATGGGCAACAGAAATTTGAATATTATTATTATTATTATTATTATTATTATTATTATTATTATCATTATTATTATTATTATTGTCTTTGTCTTCTATATGATATCATATCTCTGTACCATGCTGCTTACTTCCAATATCCAATTTTGAAATATAATTCCTAATATAATTGAGTGCTTTGTTAACAGCAGGTATTGCAAAACATATAATTTGATGTAAAACCACAAAATTATGTCAGATTGTATGAATTAAAAAAAACAGTATCCCTCTCAAACATGGCAGAAAACATTCTTGGCATTTAGTAATGTGACATCCTGACACCTACTAGCACAGGAATAACAAAGCTGAGGCTAATGTAGATGAAAAAGATATAAATTAATGGAAATTTAAAAAGTAGAAAATAAAATCAGTATGAATAAGTGCCAGCAAGTAAGAGCTGTAATCTTACTTACTGTGGATGACTAGAAAAGTTAGTACAGGACAAACTTACAAACACCTGAAGATGAATTTGATTGTCACCCTCGCTGCAGGAATGATGATGAGAAGTAGCTCAATAATTTAAGTCTCCAAAATCTTTGATCTTAAATCAGTATTTTGGCACCATGATAGGTGACATAATTTCACTGACATTTTTTAAAAGGTTGATTAATAAGCTACTGTGAACGTTTGCTGGCACTCCTCCTCTTTGGCCGGTGCTAAACTCATAGGTAACATTTTCAAATGCTGTTACACTATCAAGCGTTATTAAGGTATCAGTAAGTGCTTAATTCATTATTTATATGGCATTATTGCTCTTTAGTATGTCATTCATAAATATTATTATGACTATGATTATGATTTATTTTTAGCAGTCATGTAGTAGTAGTGATAGCTGTGAATGGTGTAACAATAACTGTTAGGTTTATATGGTAGGGTTGTCATTTATGCTTAGAAATATATACTCATATATTCTTAGAGGTATATAATCGATTGCATAGTGATAGGATGTAATCAGCGCACGTCACAGTTCTCTCCCTCGTGCACGAGATCACACAAAGAGTTCTGCCTGGTGTCCAGTGCTTTTTGCAATTGTAGTAGAATTGTCTCTGATTGTTCCAGTGAGGGATTTTTGCTAGATAGACCCATCAATAATAGATGGAGAAAAATACCTATATTTATAAATGACATACTAAGGAGGAGTAATAATATAGAAATCATGGATTAAGCACTTGCTAACACCTCACTAATACCTAATATTCTTCTTGTAAACAGGTGTCTGTATTCTGTAATTGATTTTCTCCATATTTCCTCTACTTGGCTCTTTCTTTCCAACCTCACATTGCATAATCCAGTGACTACATATAGTCATGGCTTTGTGACATATCCAACTATTTCCAGCTGCCCAGTGAGCCAGCTGTCAAGGACAAACCTTCCTTCCTGATTAGGAAGAGCACGTGCTGATTACATAGGGGACATCAGGGTCACAAGTATGGTTGCACCATAGATCTTTGATGACACTGTGGCTCAGAAATACTTGTATAATACATTTGGTTCACAAGAATACATGCACTAACTGATATTTAATTTTGTTTCAGAAAATTTGATAAGAAAACTTTTCAAGACAGGTGGCTGAAATAGATGAAGGGAGGAGTTTGATGACACCAAAGAATAAGAATTATGTTTGGCTTTGAAGTTGGGGAAGGGATGCTTTCGGGATCTCCTGGATCCCACTAACACAGCAGTCCCCAACCCCTGGGCTATGGATCGGTACCGGTCTGTGAGTCATCTGGTCGCGGGCCGCGAGAGTTGAGGCTCGGGTGTGAAATTTATGGTTTTCAGGGTTTTTTTTGGTTTTTTTTAATCAGTTTTTATTGTTATTATTTTCTTTATCGTTTAGTCTCTATCCCTGTGTCTTTTCCCATGTGTTTTGAATAAATCTAACTTTTTTTTGTACAGGTACTGGTTTTATTTGTTATATTATTCGCGACACCGTAAAGGGCGGTCTGTGAAAATACTGTCGGACATAAACCGGTCCGTGGCGCAAAAAAGGTTGGGGACCGCTGCACTAACACACCTTCCACAGAGGAAGCAGTTTTTGGGAACAAGGAGTACCTGAAGCCTGACGCTCTGGCTGAGATCATGTGAGGTTAAAAAGCTCCGTCAGCTTTCTTCATCACCTTAAAATATTCTGTATGCCAGGTTGCATCTTCTGCATAACATTCAGGCCACCAGTGTGGACCTTCCTCCACTCTTACCCTACGTTAGTCTTCTTGAAATTCCATTTCATTCTTTACCCATTTCCCTTTTCGCACTTCTGTCCTTTACATCATACCCACCCATCACCTCCTCATCACCCCTGTTCCATTTACCTATATATCCACTGAAGTCCGCTCCAATCATCAATCTCTACCACTTCATCCAGAATTCTACTAAATGACATTCAACCTGTGGGACAACATTCAGCACAACACTGTTCACATAATCTTCCTTCTTTATAACCCCTACTCTATTTCTCTTCCAATCTACACGATGGCAGAGCAGTTTGAATCCAATGCTTCTGGCCTTGCTTCCCTTCCAACTTGTTTCTTACATGGACATTAAAACTACCTTCATTTTCTTCTCATATCAGCCATCTCTCTCTTTACCAGTCATCATCCCTCCATTTAAAGTACTTACTCTCACTTCTCTCTCTGCCTCCCAACACGCCTTCCCCTTTACCTCCTCCTCCTCTGTCTACTGCTAACAGTAAAACAATTTCCACCTTCTGGTCAACAAAACTATAGGCAGTCATTGTTAATCCAGACCTGGACCAATTTTGTATGGAGGTCTCATTCTGATCATCTCATCATGATCCATATGTTTGATTTGGCAATTAGATGCACTTGCTGATGGAAACCTCCCAATGTATCCAGGCTTGTGACCGGCACTACTTGGCCAGCCCACCCATGGGTTTGGACTATTTTTTGGTTTTAAATATGCCGTTGAATTGTTGCTGGAATGTGGTCAGCGTCTATGATCTCAGCAAGGTTTCTAATCTCTGTAACATCTTCCACAGACAGATGTGTTAATTTTTGAGAAATTTCCAGACTCACACCAGAAAGGAATTAATGATGCAGTTATGTATGCATTTTTATACAGTCAAATAGTCTGTCATCTAGGTCCAGTGAGTTAACAATAATAATAATAATAATGATAATAATAATTTTTATTTAAGAAAGCACCTTTTGAAACACTCACAGACACTGTACAAATGCAATAACAACAAAATGTAATAGCAAAATGTATATGTTAAACAGCAATAGTCCCTTTCACTGGCCTTTATGCACTTCTTTAATAATACTTCAGGAGATTCTCCATGTTTCACCCCCCTCCCCCTCCTTCTGTTTTACTATTTAAGTATTTGTTAGCATTTTTACACCCTTCCTCATCTTGCAAAATCCAGTGATTGCATACAGTCATGAATTTACAACAAACATATCCAACAACTCACAGTGGCCCAGCCAGCTATCAAGGACAGTCATTTCTTCCTAAGCAGGAAGATCACGGGTTGGTTTCATAAGGGTCATCAGGGTTACAAATTTCCTTTGGTTGCACCATCGATCTGTGATGAAATTCTGGCTGAACCAGCGATTCCTTTTGTATTGTGGATTTGTAGAAGAATATAGAAATTTGAAATCTCTCTAGTCAGATCATGCATTGTATTACTACATGAGACTTGATAAGACCATCCATCCACTTTCACAGTGGGGCTGGAGCCTATCCACTCTACTCATGAAGTGAAAATCAAACAACATTTAGGCTTGATGTGCTAAAATGTATAGTGAGGATGCATTCTGAGAGAGAAGGAGGGATACTGAGTCTTAATGGTCTATATTTTGCACCTCTCTTCCTGAGACCACTGCAGGTTGTACCCGCAGTGGTGGGATCCCTCAGACAAAATAGTGGATACTAGAGGTGAACAAAGCCATCAAGCGGAAGACCTACCTAGTACTTGACAAGCATGAGTGATAGTGGCTGAACCAAAAACTCAGGTGTGGGAGGAGTTCATTGAGATCATGGAAGATTGCATCCCTCTACCACTGACCTCCCCAACTGTGCTCATCCCTTGTCCTCTAACCACCGTTCCCCTAAGCTCCTCCTATCCAGGTATAAAGGTAGGCTAAAATGAGTAACCTGTAGTCTCTGCTCTGGGCAGAGTGAAGGATACAGACTGCACTGTGACCATGGGATCGAAAGTAAGTGTTGTCACATGTTTCACTTCATTTGGACTAAGTCTGGGCTCTTTAATTTAATGTTAATATTTAAAAAAAAAAAAAATTTAGCTTTAAATTCATTTCAATTTTTGGTTATGAGTTTTCGGTTAAGCTTTATTTTATTTTACTTTTATATTTTTATTGGACCTTAATATCACATTCTCATGTCAAAACCTATATCAATATCTTTACAACAACTATCTGAAACTATATTTTAAAATTATGTATGCGAATTTGAATTCATTGTTCTAATAATTAACAGCATGCCAATCAACAATATATTATCTATTAATTATTACCAATCATTACAAATAATAATTAATTAAGATGGTTTTCTGCAGCTTTCTGAATAAATAGAAGAAGAAGCTTCAGGGAAATCTTCTCACATTATTTAGAACTTCATTTTGTCACACTTTGTTCATTCCAGCGAATGAATGATGACTACAAACTGGCGAACACTTCAGACAATGACGAAAAAACAACCAAGAAGGGTAATAAATCCAAGGATACGGAGGACCTGAAAAAAGAAGTTGATCTGGTGAGTACTCCTCTTTTGTGCAGCCACTCTGTGATTATCTGTCAGGTAACACTCAAGCACACAAACACAACTTCTGCAATCCCTCAACAATGATACAGTCATGACTGAAACCATTGTCTGCTATGGTTTTCAGGTTGGAGCATGAGCTCTAGCTGTCCGAGCTGTACTTCATAAACATTGTTGTGTACAATCCCATGTTAAGATGTTAAGATGTTGGCAGTTATAACTGAACTTTTAAGTTATGCTAGCTAAAGAAGGTTTAAATGCTGAGTGAAGGAGTTGGTTGTATTTATATATTATTATTATATATACAGCCTTCTCTTGCTCTGAACCGGTGTCTTGGTTGCTTCTCAAGGTCACTGATGAAATTGCATCATTGGGGAAGCATCACAAGGCAAACAAAGGGATGACAAATTATTTCATAACAATAACATGGTGCCTGCAGGGTTTTGAGGGACCTAGTGACCTTGGCCATGTCAGTTCGTAACCAAATAGAAAGCAAATAGAGAATTAAAATATTTTACTGGTGATTCTTGTACGCTTCTAAAACAATTTTAAAAAATATGCAATTTTGACAGAACATGATATGCTGTCAAATAATTTTGGGAATAAGAATAAGAATAAGAATTTTAAGCTCGTCCATCAGAAGGCCCGCTGACCTTAGTCAATGGCAAGCTCACTGCCATCCATCTGTTCTGTTCACGAGAATAATATTCCTCTTCCAGCATTAGTCAGAACTGACTTAAACTTACACACAGTAACCATATAGTGGTTCTTAACCCAGATAATGCTCAAGGTTAAGATTGTATGACCTTGACATTGACAAGCTTGACAAGAATTGTGATGAATGATTGGCGTACATACATGATTGATGTTCTAGTTTCTTGAATCCAGCAAATGACCCTCCTGCACAATGCCACCCAGCAGACTGTTATTAGGTGATTAAAGCCTCGTCTTGGTGGCATATTAGTGATCACCGTCCTATATCTTAACTCGAGCTCAAAGATGTGCTACAGGACATCTCAGTTCCATATAAATATGATGAAAATGTGGGGGTTTATGAGTGGGAACATCAAAATCAGTGGAGAAGTGTTCTCGAGCTGCAATAGTAGCAACAGTAGTGTATGGCACGTTCGCATTATCTATGGCACATTTGGTAAGAAAAATGGCTTATTATACGTCAGCAATGTAGCAGAAGTGCTGGGTGAACCATGCAACCACACCCGTTTTCTCATGTCACTGTAAAAACTGCTTATAAATGTGGCTGGTCACACTTTATCCAAGCTGAAGACTTCTCATTGAACAAGTAAATATTAATGAAATGCATAATTCTGTATTCAACCTACTCAGAGCAGCAGATGATTGAAACTTTCATTTTTGAACAGTCAAAGTGAACTTGTAGGTTAAAGACCTGTATTGTAATTTTACAAGCATACCAAAATTACATTTATACTAACGTCACATGGAAGGACATAAGTACTGGACCAACTTCCTTAAACAACAGTGCAAGTGCATCAACAATAATATCTTAATCTCCTTTAGAAATATAGAGAAAAGTTGTTGCGCTTTACCCACGACTGCTGAGGGGTTGTCATCACAATAAAGGTGCCTTGTGATGGTGACCACCTGGCACCTGAAGTCTGAGACATCCTCCATGACCTGTGGTATTGATATAAAGCCATGTGCATGGTTCTCTTTGGTCTTTGTGATGTTTTAGACAAAGATGTTGCTCACATACCATGATGTCAGATTGTGAACATCCTGCCTGTATGTGTTTTCGTTGATTACAGTTAAAAGTCAGATGGCTGTCATGTCATCCGCAGTTGTAACAATAATGTTGGAGGTATGGATGGTTTCAAACTTGTGTGTGCACATCATGTAGCAAAGGCTCGCCATACAGCCTTGAGGCACTTTGGTCAGAGTGAGAAAGGAGCATGTGTGCTTGCCCAGGCAGACAGACTGAGGGCTGTAGGTGAGAAAATCTATTATCCAGAGTCACAGGGTGGGGTTCAGTCCTTGTACATGGAGTTTTTCCATCACCTTGTTTGGATACCAAGTCCATGAAGGGTTGGGGCGAGGGTGACTGACCAAAAAATGCTCGGACAACTTACTGTAGACTTTTTTTTTAATGATCAAAATACACTTATATAATTTAATGAACACTGTCTCTGAACAGAGCAAATTTCAATTTGTTTAATTTATTCATAATTAATTAATTAATTAATTCTTCCAAGCACTAATTCATGCTTTGTTAACCAACAAAATGTGAGACCACAACTGTGGCTTTGATATTTGCACATTTGTATTTGTACAATACAGTCCTATAAGATTATCAGCTGTGACTTAAACATCTAACCATTTCAGTTCACGAAGAGATGAGGAAACAACATGATATATATGTTTTTATATATAAAATATGACGTTCTGCATTAGGTCAAAATGCAGACAATTTCATTCACAGACAGATTCTAGTCTTACTTGACTGTTTGCTTTAGCTAATCTTAAATTTCCTCCATGGACCAACATGGACCAACATAATGCACAGATATTAGTCTTTTTTATGCTCTCTGTGTCCCTCTGGAGGACACGGGGAAGTTTACAAAAGATTTTTCTCAAAGGAGATTATAACTGCAGCTTTACAAATTATTGGGATTTTAACTTGTTTTTAAAAATGCATCTCTCTGTCTCTTTCTGTCTTTGTTTCACCTTAGGATGACCACAAATTAAGCTTCGATGAACTTCACAGAAAATATGGAACTGACCTAACAAGGGTGAGCACTCCAAATGTGTGATAAGGAGAGAGGAGAGGGAAGATTTGGCAGTCGGTGTATTTTGCTTGCATTCAATGCTTTGTCAACTTACCAGGCTATTTGTGAAGTAATGCCATTAATGGAGGTGTATTACCCAAGAAACACTGTGAAATGATTGCGAAAAAGTCAGGTCTGACTTCTTTTTCTGACATTAGATGGACATGACAAAAAATAAATAAAATAAAAACACTCCTCACAACGACCCACAAAACACACAATTAAAAGGGTCATAGGAACTGTATGCTATAATATTACTGTGGTGGGAAATAACTGTAGTGTACTCCACTTGTACAGACAAGTCTTTTGAACTTGGAGTAACTGAGAGACTGTTTTTAGGGTCTTTCTTCATCCAAAGCAAAAGAGATCCTGGCCCGAGATGGCCCCAACGCCCTCACACCTCCTCCCACAACACCCGAGTGGGTCAAGTTCTGCAAACAGGTGAGAGTCAAACCACAAATCTGTGTTTAAACTCACATATTAGAAACGCAAAAAAGTGAGTACAACAAGCAAAGCCTGAATGTTATTTCCTCTGGTTTCCAGCTATTTGGTGGTTTCTGCATGCTGCTGTGGATTGGTGCATTCCTCTGCTTCTTGGCTTACGCTATCCAGGTTGCCTCAGAGGAGAACCCTGGAAATGATAATGTAAGCGAGTCTTTATCTGAATTGTTATCTACTAAATAATGTGTATCCCAAAAAGTTGATTCTGTTCATCTGGATGTAACCTTTTCAGTTGAAAAGAATCAACTTGTTGGGACTACCTTTACCAGATGATTGAGCATGCATCAAGATAAACAATCTGTACCACCAAACATCGCCTAACTCTCTCTTCTTTCTTTATGCAGTTGTACCTCGGGATTGTGCTTGCTGCCGTTGTCATTATCACGGCTTGCTTTTCCTACTACCAAGAGGCCAAGAGCTCCAGGATTATGGATTCCTTTAAGAACATGGTCCCACAGGTGAGACACTGAAAGGAAAACTAATGTAAATTCAACATATTTACAGCTTATAGGAATTAAGAAACTGCAGTATTTTTTGCACAGTCTTAAGGAAAATGTTCTGCACTGATGATACATTTTATCATCTGAAGCTTTGCTGCTGGGATTAAAATCAAACCCAGTTAATCAAAAATTCCTAAAATCTTTGATTTCATAGCAAGCCCTGGTTATCCGTGACGGAGAGAAGAAAAGCATCAACACCGAGGAGGTGGTGCTTGGAGATTTAGTGGAGGTGAAAGGAGGAGACAGGATCCCTGCTGATCTGAGAATCATCTCTGCTCACGGCTGCAAGGTCTGTGCCTCAAATACTCTTAATGCCACCAAACATTTTTGTAGAGCATGTGTTTGATATCTACTATTATTTATTTATTTATTTAAATGAGAAGAAGACAGGCTGTGATGTTTAGTTAGTTTTAGACATAGTTTAGTTATGACCAGTTTTGGGCAAGTTACTTTGAAAAAGTAATTAATTATAGTTACTAGTTACTTCTTCAAAAAAGTAACTGAGTTACAATATTCTAAAAGTAATTAATTACTTGAAAAGTAACTATTGTGTTACTTTAAAAAAAATGTTTAACCCTCTGGGGTCCAGGGTATAATTGGCCATTTTCAACTACTTTTGATGTTTCCTCCACATTTCACCTTTAAAAACTATTTACTTTGCCTTGTTTGGTATCAGCCTTTTCAGCACAACCTCACGAGTCTGAATTTACAGTTAGCAGGTGTATCACTCCTTTTTCTACCTGGAGACAGCAGTCGCCTCATTGTTCTGACACACAACACTACACACTAACTACACAAGACAACACATTAACTACACACTCCAAACACGCTAAACGTCACAAATCTCTCACATCTCAAAACTCGCTCTCTCTCTTTTTCTGCGCTCTCTCTCTCTCTCTCTCGCCGTCACTCCTAAAACTTCCCCTGTTTTTTGGGTTTTTTTGCTCATAAGCAGAGAGTGCTTGCTGCGCTGTCCTTAGACAGTAAACGTGATGAAACTATTGAGGAAAAAACACGCATATATATTGTTTATCATGACTCTGGTTTTACGTGGCCTATCAACACAATTTAAAAACTGGTATATATCACCTTGTTGCTTTGTCTTTAAGTGGTAATGTGATTGGCTTACCACGACTGCTTTATTCTTCCTCAGTCAAACAGCAGCACTCATGCGATTGTTTTGCCTCCTTAGCTCCAGGTGTTGTGCTACACAGTGATCGTGATTACCATCTGCGGGAGCGCGCGCAGCTGCTTAAAGCTGTAGCGCCCAGATTACTTACGTAGACAGCTACTTCCATGCAACTGTTGTTGCTAATTATAGCAACAAAGTTGCTAATTATACTGATGCATGTGGTAGTCTTCATTCTGAGTAGCATTTTTGTGATTCATTCAAACATCATAACCAGTTCCCATTTATTCCTTAAGTTAAATTCATATTTATTAAATAGTATTCATGTGTTTGTTTTACCTGTATTACTTTCTTTTTAATCTCTCAGGTGGACAACTCCTCCCTGACTGGTGAATCAGAGCCCCAGACTCGAGCTCCAGACTTCTCCCATGAAAACCCACTGGAAACCAGGAACATTGCTTTCTTCTCCACCAACTGTGTTGAAGGTAGAGTATGAACAGCTTGTGGTTGATAGAGAATTTTATGTATAATATTTATTATATTCCTCACAAGCATAGTGATGTTATGTTCCTTTGATCAATGGATTTAAATTGTCTGTTCAGGCACAGCCAGAGGAGTCGTCATCAACACTGGAGATAATACTATCATGGGCCGTATCGCCACCCTGACTTCCAGTCTTGAAGCTGGAAAAACTCCCATCGCCATTGAGATCGAGCATTTTATCCACATCATCACTGGAGTGGCCGTGTTCTTGGGTGTTACTTTCTTTATCCTCTCCGTCATCCTTGGATATAACTGGCTGGATGGTGTTATCTTCCTCATTGGTATCATTGTCGCCAACGTGCCAGAAGGTCTCTTGGCTACTGTCACTGTGAGTTTTGGTGTCTAATGACATTCTCTTCAAATACCTTTCATTTCATTGTGTAAAGTTGTCATAGTTTACAGTTTTGAAAACTTACGTTTTGTCTGTAGGTGTGTCTGACCCTGACTGCTAAGCGTATGGCCAAGAAGAACTGCCTGGTGAAGAACCTAGAGGCTGTCGAGACTCTGGGCTCCACCTCCACCATCTGTTCTGACAAGACCGGCACCCTGACCCAGAACAGAATGACCGTGGCCCACATGTGGTTTGACAACCAGATCCATGAGGCCGACACCACTGAGAACCAGAGTGGTGTCGCTTTTCAAAAGAGCTCCCCCACCTGGACTGCTCTGTCCAGAGTCGCCGGACTCTGCAACCGTGCCGTCTTCCTGGCTGGCCAAAACGATGTTCCCATTCTGAAGGTGAGAAATTTTCATCTTTAAAACTCCTCTTATTACCAAATTCTAGCGCATAAATTATACATCTGCAGTAAATCTTTGCAGAAACTATAGCATAGCATGCATAATATACAGCTGGCAGATGCTATTGACAGCATTTATGCTGGTGCATTGACAGCAGTGTAGTTACATTTTCATGTCAGTTTACGCAGCAAGGCTCCAATAGGGTTTGCGATGATGAGGTAACAATGGCAGAAATTGAACACCAAAGTGTAAGCTCATCATAAATGTGTTGCTCTAGTTCATCGATTCTGATCATCAGAAAATACTTTAATTCAATATTGGAGAAAAATATTAGTAACTTTTGCTTTTTAGTGGAACAAGTCCTCATAGGCTCGGACAGAGCTAATTACCTGGTGTACTGATTTTCTTTTTGGAGATGTTTTAAATATACAGCTTGAGCCATAGCAAGAAGTGGCCAGCGAGATTGTTGGATCTATCATATATGACATATGTATTTCTTGCACTGTGAGTCCACTAAATGTGACAGGGTGGGTAATTTATTGCAAATAGTATTTGTATAATATGTGTGGTTACAGGTGTCTTCTTGTCCAATTAAATTTAAACAGTACCATATTCCTCTGCCCAATTTTGGGACTGACATCCACAAACACCTGGTTGCTATAAATGTAATGTAAATCACCAACAAATAATTGAGCTATTATATTGTTATTTATTGCTCATTCATTTTTATTTGCAATATATTGTTATTAAAAAAAAGGGATTTGATCTATGATCGATATAATCCATTTCTGTTTTTGCTAAAACCCACAGAGAAATATTGCTGGTGATGCATCAGAAGCTGCTTTGCTGAAGTGTATTGAGTTGTGCTGTGGATCTGTTAGTGAAATGAGAGAAAAATACCCCAAAATTGCTGAGATCCCCTTTAATTCCACAAACAAATACCAGGTAAACCATCCACACAATGTATTAAAACTTAAAATGATATTGTATATAGAGTGTGTATGTTAATTTATATGTGTGACTCCACCGAAGAGTCCACCTGAGACCTGGAAGCTGTGCCCATCTTTGATAAACAGTTATGGGCACAAGAGTGTAGAACAACATAGTCATCTTGCATTACATAAACCACTGATAGTATAGATAAAACCTGCATTCAAATCCTGCCTTTCTGCTGTCCCACAGCTCTCTATTCATAAGAACACAACCCCCGGAGAAACCAAGCATCTGCTGGTGATGAAAGGAGCTCCAGAGAGGATTTTGGATCGCTGCTCCACCATCATGCTTGAGGGCAAAGAGCAGCCTCTGGACGACGAACTAAAAGATGCTTTCAATAGCGCCTATCTCCAGTTGGGAGGTCTTGGAGAGAGAGTTTTGGGTACAGCTAGCTTCCTTATGTGTTTATATATTTTAATTTTAGCTAGCAGAAAAAAATTCAAGTCAAGTTAAGTGGCTTTATTTTTCATTTCAACCATGTTGAGTACAGTACAGAGTGAAATGAGGCAGCGTTCCTCCCAGACCATAACGGATACAGATTCTGATTGATTCTGAACAGACAATGGAATCTCAGTCACATTTTATTTGTGCCTTATAGGTTTCAGCCACTTTCACTTGCCTGATGACCAGTTCCCAGAAGGCTTTGCTTTTGACGCTGATGATGTGAACTTCCCCACTGAGAACCTGTGCTTTACTGGCCTCATGTCAATGATTGACCCTCCTCGTGCTGCTGTGCCCGATGCTGTTGGTAAATGCAGGAGTGCTGGAATCAAGGTATGCTAACTTTTTGAACGAACATCTCAAATTTTGCATTTTTTGGATATAGTTTATGACAAAATTCTGCACATAAACTTTAAACATTCTATCTCCTCAATCCTTGCAGGTCATCATGATCACAGGTGACCATCCAATTACAGCCACGGCTATTGCTAGAGGTGTGGGTATCATCTCAGAAGGCAATGAGACTGTTGAAGACATTGCTGCCCGTTTGAATGTTCCAGTTTCGGAGGTCAACCCTAGGTTAGTTTTCTTATCAAGATTTATTTAGCTAACTTTGAGGATAAGTAGCTGCTGTTCATGAACAGAGGTCATGTAATCTGTAAAGCAAAAATGCCTTTTACGTGAAAATACTGTATTTTCTCTGACACTTTAATTCTTTGTAATGCAAGTGTAATAACACTTCTGTTGTGTGGGGGAAAATGTGATTCATTATATGCAGCAGGAATCCAACATTTTCTTAAGTCGAATATTTTCTAATGTTGCTTTTTGCTTAACATAACATTTTTTTCTTTGTTTGCCAGGGATGATTCACTCTTTGTTCTATCCCAATTTTTTCATCTTGTCTTCATCATGCCCTGTGCTCAGACACAGGACGTTGGATTACAACTGCTGTTATACTTACACTGTTGTAATCTAATCTACAGGGATGCTAAGGCCTGTGTCATCCACGGTGGGGAGCTTAAAGACATGACCCCAGAGGAGATTGATGATGTGCTGAGGAACCACACTGAAATTGTATTTGCCAGGACCTCCCCTCAGCAGAAACTGATCATTGTGGAAGGATGCCAGAGACAGGTGAGCACCGAAGGGAATCTCACAGACACAGTTTCACAAGTGTTTTATTTGTGACTTGTAAAAAACATGTTCTTCCTTGTCCAGGGAGCCATTGTGGCCGTGACAGGTGATGGTGTGAACGACTCTCCAGCTCTGAAGAAAGCTGACATTGGTGTTGCCATGGGTATCGCTGGATCTGATGTCTCCAAGCAGGCAGCTGACATGATCCTGCTGGACGATAACTTTGCCTCCATTTTAACTGGAGTGGAAGAAGGTAAGATCTATATCAGGCTTGGGAAAAATTATATAAAATACAAAGCATCACAGCAACTCCTGAATTACTTTTTCAGGCCGTCTGATCTTTGACAACTTGAAGAAGTCCATCGCCTACACTCTGACCAGTAAAATCCCTGAGATGTCACCCTTCCTCCTCTTTGTGATCGCCAACATCCCTCTGCCCCTGGGAACCGTCACCATCCTCTGTATTGATCTGGGAACTGATTTGGTGAGCTGTTCGGCTCCTGATTCTGTTCTATGTAGAGGTTGAAATGGTAGATAATGTAGTTATGAGTTGATTTTGTTTACTTGTGGTGTCACAGGTCCCTGCAATTTCTTTGGCTTATGAACAAGCTGAGAGTGACATCATGAAGAGACAGCCCAGAAATGCATCAGACAGGCTGGTGAACGAGAGACTCATCAGTATGGCTTATGGACAGATTGGTAACACATTATTTATACTTTTAAACCTTTAATTATTCTGTTCATATTTGCTGTATTATGTCTTGATGCATGCTCAATCATACAGGTAAAGAAATCCCCAAAAGTTTATTCTGTTAATCCCGTTTTCAGTAGGAGAAATGTTTCATCACTCATCCAAGTGACTTCTTCCATCTCAGCTGACTGAGACGGAAGAAGTCCCCAACGTTATAAAACAGTACATTTGCATAATGTGTGAAGCTAGCAGCACTAAATGAAAAATGGGCAGTGAGGTCAGTTTCATGATCATTAATATGTGAATTGTCATTATTATTAATTATTGATCAACAACCACTGATCAATGGCCATGAGTACCATTCACAGAGAGTTGGGGAATGGCTGCAATCACAGCATTGTAGGATGGTGAAAGATGTACCCTTAGGCCTCCTCCTCGATTCAGAGATGGTCTTTCCCTTTTCACGTAAATTGACTCTCCACTCAAACCAGCGTTCCTCCCTGTCCAGGATGTGTACATCCTCATCATTGAAAGAGTGTCCACTGGTTGTAGGTGTAAATAAACTGTGGCCTAACAAGGTAGCTCTTCACTCTTGTGCCATCCGCTTCACCAAAGGTGGTTTGGTTTCCCCGATGTATAAATCCTGGCAATCCTCCTGGCACTTAACAGCGTACACTACATTAATGTGTGTATGTGTCAGGGGACCCAATTCTTGGGGTGGATCAATTTTTGGCGCAGCGTGTTTTGGGGTTTGAAAGCCAGAGAGAGACAGTATTTTGAAAAAATGCGTCTCAACTGCTCCGATACTCCTGACACATACGGGATCGCTACAGGTTTTTGCTTAGGCAGCGGTTGTCCTTCTCTACTGGATCGGCTGGAGCTTTCTTTTGGCACCTTCCCAGCTTTGACAAAAGTCCAGCTGGGATAACCACATTTACTCAGGGCCTTCTTGATGTGATGTTCTTCTGCTTTCCTGGCCGCTGTGTCAGTGGGAATGGTGTTCGCTCTGTGTTGTAGCGTCCTAATGACACCCAGTTTGTGCTCCAGTGGATGATGAGAGTCAAACGTTAAATATTGATCCGTATGCGTAGGTTTATGGTATACATCAACTTTTAAATGATCCCCATTACTGATGGAAAATTCACAGTCTAAGAAGCCTGTCATTTTTCAAATTCTCCTTGGTGAATTTGATGTACAAATTCACACATTTGTGTTCCATAAAAATGTGTGAATTTGTAAGGAACAATCAACTTTAACATCATTCTGGGTTCTTGTTTAGCTTAGTGTTAGTCTGTCTGTGCAGATGGTTCCAAAGAGCTGATGTTGTCTCAGCGGTATTCAATTCAATTCAATTCAATTCAATTCAATTTTATTTATATAGCGCCAAATCACAACAAAAGTCGCCTCAAGGCGGTAGGATGCACTGGTTTCTGTTATGAATGCAATTTGCACTTTACCACTGCGCCCTTGTCCTTTTGTGCACACCCATACACACAAAGTGAAATCAGCAGATTGTATTTCAATTTAACATGAAGGAAAAAAAAGCCTTTTTTTCTATCCATGGGCTTTGTAATGCTAATTTCAATGTAATTTACTCAATTTAGTACAGTAATTCATTACATTTCAGCGTTACTGAAAAATATAATGGGATTACACTGATCATCAACATGATCAATGCCTTTATGAAAAACCTGTTTTGTGCAGTGTCCCTGTCCTTTCTCATTGTATTTGTAGTGCCAATACCTTTGAGTGACAGAAAATGTGTGCATTCTTGTACCATTCTCTGGTCACAATGGTCGCAAAAGTAACAATGCAAAGTTTGTAAAAGGTTTCTCATTTAAAAAAAATGTTAAAAAGGAAGAAGCAAACAAACTTAATAGGTCCAGATTCAATTGTTTTGTTTTTTTAAAGTAACATTTTGTGATCAATATCAATATCACATTTGTAAAGAATTCCCAAATATTTCCTGCTGTGGTTTGGTTCTGTGTCATAATCTTTGAATTCTCTGTCCGTCATATCTATTCACTATGGCTTTGCAGAGAATGACATTGACCTGTCATATTTTTTCATGTTTATTTATGAAGTAACTGCCACAGTTGTAAAAGAAAAAGTTAAAACTTTCTCTGATAAGCATCCATTGACGTTTTCTGTTGTTTTCTTCATGGTAGGCATGATACAGGCCTCAGCTGGCTTCTTCACATATTTTGTCGTCCTGGCTGAAAATGGTTTTTTGCCCTTGGACCTCATGGGACTCAGAATCTTGTGGGATAACAGATTTCTAAATGACCTAGAAGACAGCTATGGGCAGGAGTGGGTCAGTTTGACTTGTGTTACTAGCTGTACTTTGGACTGTGAAAATGATTAAACTTTACGGTACAGTTCACTGAAGTTTCAGTGCTCAAAATCAAAAACATTCCAATCTTTTCATCTCTTTTTTTATACACCAGACATATGAGAGCAGAAAAATCTTGGAGTTTACCTGCCACACAGCCTTCTTCTCCAGTATTGTGATTGTCCAGGTGGCCGATCTGCTCATCTGTAAAACGAGGAGGAACTCTATTTTGCAGCAAGGAATGAAGTATGTATACATAAAGACCCGAAAGAGCTCCAATGGGTGTGATAGAACTTTTCAATTCAATTTTATAAAGTGCCAAATCACAACAACATTTGCCTCAAGGCGCTTTATATCGTAAGGTAAAGACCCTACAATAAAACAAAGAAAAACACCCAAATCATATGGCCCCCTACGAGCAAGCACTTTGGCAAGAGGGGGAAGGAAAAACTCCCTTTTAACAGGAAGAAACCTCCAGCAGAACCAGGCTCAGGGAGATACTACTAGTTAGGTTGAGGGGAGAAAGCGAGGACAAAGACATGCTGTAGAAGAGAGCCAAAGATTAAAAATAACAAATAAGTAAATGCAGAGAGGTCTAAAAACACTTAGTGAGTGAAGAAGGTGACTGAAGAAGAAAAACTGGATGCATCATGGGTAGCCTAGCCTTATTTCATAAGTTGGTTCCCAGGAAGAGGGGTCTGAAAGCGTCAGGTTTGAGGTAATGAGAGGACCCAAATGCAGAACTCCTCCAAGAAAAGACAGTGAGTTTATTTACAGGGTTAAAAAATGTGCAAGTCCCAGCACTGTGGTTCCCATGGTGATTTCTCCCAAATCCCAAACAGCGCTCGTGTCCATGGCGGGAATCGTGAAACAGCAACTCCAATTCCAAAACAGTGGCTCCACGCCCATGAAAACAACTCAGCTCCAGATTCATAGTGAAGACAAAACACACTGGTGATGACAGTGCATTCCACCAGCAAACAAGGTTTTCATTAAGCAATCCACTGCCATACTGATGAGTTCAATACACTGTTAAGTAGGGATGCTGCCGATGACGGTAATCACTGACTCCAGTGAATGAACACTTCAGCGCTGAACAATACTCAGCGCCAAAACCTCCAGGGATGCAAAAGTCCCACACAAAAGCACACACAACAGGGGGAGAGAGATGTAAGGGCAGACAAAACGGGCAGGTCGAGCGATGAGGGCTGCTGGACCATGACAGAAAACTAAAGGCTCTGTCTCCCGTTCTACTTTTAAATACTCTAGGAACCATAAGTACGCACGCAGCCTGAGAGCAAAGAGTTTTAATGGGGTGATATGGTAGTGTAAGGTCATTAGGATAAGATGGGCACTGATTGATCAAGACCTTGTATTTGAAGAGAAGGTTTTAACATTTGATTCTGGATTTAACAGGGAGCCAATGAAGACAAAAAAATATGTGAGAAATATGCTCCCTCTTTCTAGTCTCGTTAGTACTCTTTCTGCAGCATTTGGGATCAATTGAAGGTTTCAGACATCCTGATAATGATGAATTACAGTAGTCCAGCCTGGAAGTAGTAAATCCATAAACTAGTTTTTCAGCATCACTCTAAAACAGGATTAATTATATTTTAAATGTGTTTTTCATCCCTGTTCACAAATTTCTGGATTTCTTTTTTTTTTTACAAGACTGAACTTTATTTTTCCATGTTCACATTCTGTTTAACTTCTTGCTTTTTTGAAGAAGTGGTGCAGACTAATGAAGAAGTCTACTGACAAAAGTTACAAATAGTTGTTTAAAATCAAAGTAGTTTAAAACAAATTACTAAATGATTCATTGTGAATGAGTTTATAATCTAAATAAAGGTTCAGCTAGTTTAGATGTTTAGATGGGGCGTGAAAATATTTCTTCCTGCCATGTGGGGAATGATGTCAAAAGTATGAGACCCGCTGACCTAAGGGAAGCACAGCATATTTAATGCCTACAGCATGCTCTAATTGCTGTAATAAAATGTTATGGTCAACAGGATTAAACTCTCTGGTCTAGCAGGACAAGCACAGAGATGAGTCCACTGTCAGGGGCCATAAGAAGATCACTTGTAACCTTCACCAAAGCTGTTTCTGTTTTCTGATGAGCTCTGAAACCTGACTAAAACTCTTCAAATAAGCCATTCCTCTGCAGATGATCTGTTGGCTGTTTGACAACTACTCTTTTGAGAATTTTTGAGGTAAAAGGAAAGTTGTCCTATTAATACTGCCAGCCTGAAAGGCTGTGGTACATAGGTGATTATTAGAGAAAAATCAACTAATGGTAGGACTTCTCTGAGCAGTTTTGTATCTGTCGTGGTACTGGGTCTGTGGCCCAGTGTTTGTGTTTCAAGTTTAAGTAATATTCTTTGATTTATTGTTATTCATGGTTTTGGGTGTCAGTGTTTATTATAGCTTGTGTACAGTCTCTGTGCCCGTGTTTACTCTGCGCCTTCCCTGTGTTCTTCATTTCATGTCAGGTCACCATTGTCTCTATGTTTGTGCATCTCCTGTGTCTCCCCAGTCAGTCATGTCTCCGTGTCTCAGGGTCAAGTCCGCTTCTTTGTGAATGTCTCATGTTTCCTGTTTTATTTTGAAAGTCCCTCTTCTAGTGCTCATTGTGTTCAGTTTTGGTCTAAGGAGCTTGGAAAGAAGAGCATCTGGACTTCTTTAAGTTGCTTGAAGATGTTTCACCTCTCATCCGAGAAGCTTCATCAGTTCTAAAGGTCAAATGGTGGAGAGTCCCAGATTTAAACTCTGTGGGAGTAACCCACCAAGAGGGACAAGGACCCCCTAATGATCCTCTACCTAATCACACGAGACAAGGTGTGAAAACAGGTGTAGGTCACAATCAGCCAAGGTTTTGGGTGAACCCGCTGTGAAACCTGGCCCCACCCTATCATGTGATTTCCTGTGGTCAAAAGGCCCAGGATGTGAGTGGGCGTTAAGGCGTCTGGGATCTCAAAACTGGATTACAGATGGCAGACAGTTGGTGTAAACCACTGCCTCTGTTCAAAGATGGTCGCTCACAGTGGACATAAATGGCTTCTTTCACTCCTTTTTCAAATCATCTGTCTTCTCTGTCCAAAATATGAACATTGGCATCCTCGAAAGAGTGACCTTTGTCTTTTAGATGCAGATGGACAACCTACAAGAGGTGGTTCTTCTATGTTGTGCCATGCGCTTGTGAAGTGGCTGTTTGGTCTCTCCAATGTAGAGGTCTGGGCATTCCTCGCTGCACTGCACAGCATACACCACATTGTTAAGTTTGTGTTTTGGAGTTTTGTCTTTGGGATGAACCAGTTTTTGTCTGAGTGTGTTGCTGGGTCTGAAGTACACTGGGATGTCGTGTTTGGAGAAAACTCTCCTGAGTTTCTCTGATACACCGGCTACATAGGGGATGACAATGTTGCTACGTCTGTCTTTCTTATCCTCCCTCGCTGGTGTCTGAGCTTCTTTTCTGTGCATCTTTGCTGACATGATGATCATTCCCCACATGTTTCAGAGCTTCCTTTACATGTGTACGTTCCCTCTTTTTTCCTTCAGGCTTAGAGGGAACATTTTCTGCCTGGTGGTGTAGGGTCCTGATTGCTCCAAGTTTGTGTTCCAGAGGGTGATGGGAGTCAAAGAGGAAGTACTGGTCCGTGTGTGTGGGCTTTTGGTAAACTTCAGTGTTGAGGTTTCCATTCCCTTCAATTTGCACGGCACAGTCCTGGAATGGCAAACAGTTATCCTTCCCTGGTGAACATTGATATGAGCAGTGAAGGATTCCACTTCTTGGGTTTTGATTTTGGTGTCGTCCACATATCTGTACCAGTGGCTAGGTATTCTCCCTTTAAAAGAGCCAAGAGCCTTTCTTTCCACTTCCTCCATGTAAAGGTTGGCTGTAATAGTTTTGCTTCTTCCCTGTCTTGTGTGTATTTGATTACTCCCAGCTCTGTTTCCCTCCTGTGTCTCATTCCCTCGTTATTCCTCTGTGTATTTTAGCCCCGTTTTTTTCTCTGTCTGTTGTCATGCCAACCCTCGTGTTCCTTTTCTCTTTATTGTTTTCCTAGCTCCCTAGTTTTGGCTTTCCAAAAATTCATGAAGTCATTGCTGCTTAATGTTAAAAGAATGGTTGTTTTTGTCAGCCTGGCTACAGTGCTGAAGGGAAAACTAGGGTTGTTCTTATTTTCTTCAGTCAGTGATGATTATTAAGATGTTCTAGCTTCACGGTGGGCTTTTTTTTTTTTTTTTAAATAAAGCAGCAGACTACTTTTCCAGGCTAAATCATGAGCTTCCAAATTTTTGAGATACCATTTCACATCTACTGTGATAAAATCTACTCCCTACCGCTGTGTAATCCATTATTCTAAATTTGAATATTATTAGGAAATGATCAGGCAAGAGAGGGTTTTCAGGACACACTGTTAAATGTTCAGTTTCTGTGTGCTACGTCAGAACAAGATCTAGAGCATGGGTCTCAAACTCAAATGAGCTGCGGGCCACTTATGGCACCGTCATCTCATTGGAGGGCTACTTTAGTGTTCAAGTAGTACAAAAAAAAAAGAAGAAAGAAAACACCCACTAATATTTCCTAAAATGTAGTGTTTTGTTTGTTTTATTTAATTAAAAATATTGTATAACAAGACAAAACTGCAAACAAGAACGCATTTTTTTTCTCACTCTCACTATCTGAAGCTGTTCATTGAACTACCAAATAAACAAATTGGTACGCTCTTTCTGGCCAGACACGTGGCAGCACTTTTGCTATAATTTTGTTTATATTTAACAAAATAAAAATGCAGACATAAGCGTACACATTAGCTTTTGACTGCAAGTGAAAACTGTTTTCTTTCCAAATAAATCTCTCACAGAACTAACACAGCCAATCCCTCAACATGTTTTTACTCTCTTGTTACCTCGGCCACGTCCGCGGCTCCGAACCGTGGTAAGGAGACCTCTGGCTAATACTTCGGGTTCCGTGTCGGGCTCCTAGCTGGGAGCTAGCTTTACTGTCTGGGCCAACTTTGCTAGAGAGAGACAGAGAGAGGCGTTGAAAGGCTGCTCCAACGCAACTTATTGTTTGGGAGGAAAACATGAACACGGTGTACAGTCGAGTCTTTACAGCTTACTTACAACTGGGCTTGTCAGGAACTCTTTTTGGCTGCAGTGGTTATTATTATATTTACATGCTTCCATCTCCCGTTTCTGGTCGGTAGCACCTCATAGTTTTCGACTTTGCTTTTTCTCCCTCCCTCGTGCTCACACACACACAGCGGGAGGGGCGGTCCCACACATTCTCCCTGCAGCACGGACTACACCGCCCATGAGGCTACAGTCTTAAAGGGCCATGCCTGTAACACTCTGCTCATATTGCCTTCATATTAAATCATTTTTTGAATAATATTTTTTACATATTTCTTCATATCAATATGCGGGCCGCAAGTAGAGGTGACGTGGGCTGCAAATGGCCCGCGGGCCGCGAGTTTGAGACCCCTGATCTAGAGTGTGATTAAAGTGGTGGGTGCATTCTTTTACATTTTGAAATAAGTCAGTTGAGTCTAACAGATTAAATGCCATGATGAGGCATTTCTAGCATCTACATGGATGTTAAAATCACCCAGAATAATGATTTTATCTGAGCTGAGCACTTAATCGGATAAAAAGTTGGAGAAATCAGACAGAAACTCTGAATAAGGCTCAGGTGGACGATATATGATAACAAATAAGACTGTTTTTCTTTTTTCTTTTTTTTTAGTTTTTCAGCTGGGGTGGACAAGGTTAAGAATCAGGCTTTCAAATGATTAAAAATCTGTCTGGTTCTTTGGTTGATTAATGAGCTGGAGTGGGAAATTGCTGCGACACTCTCCCCTTGGCCTGTGTAGACCGCAACTTTACTCCCTGGTCCCAACTCTGGATAGTCACGTTTTGGGATGTTTAATAAATTTGGCCAGATTTCAAGAAATGAGACCTGGTCCATCCAAAGTGGGATGGATGCCGTCTCTCCTAACAAGACCAAGTTTCCTTCAGAAAGTTTCCCAGTTATCTATAAAGCCCACATTGTTTTTTTGGACACCACTCAGACAGTCAGCAATTTAAGAACATTCAGCTAAACATGTCACTCCTGGTCTGATTCAGGAGGGGACCAGAGAAAACTACCAACGTTGTTTTGGCGTGGTTGCACATTAATTTTAGTGACCTCCAATTGACATAACCGGGTGTCATTACTGCCAATGTGAATTATAATTTTACAGAATTTAAGTTAGCCAGCAGATTTAAATTTCCCTCAGTGCCGCCTGCTCTGGGCCCTGGAAGACAAGTGACTATGGTTGCCAGTGTTTCCAGCTTCATATGTCTCAGAACAGAATTGTCCATTTCCAGAGTTTGTTCCTTGGCCGGTGTGTCACTGAATGGACATATGAATGGGTTGGTGGGGTACCAGGGGCTTCTGTTTAGAGTTCCTGACTGACATCCATACAGCCTAGAACAAGTATAAAACCATTTGAAGAACAAGCTCCGCAAACAGTTTCAAATTTTATTATTCCACAAATGAGGCTAAAAGCTTTCCTAAAAGCTGAAAAGAGATATACATGAAACGTAATATTTTATTTATTAAAGAAAATGAGCCAATGTTAAATATATACGTAGTACAATAAAGGATACACTAAGTTCCAGAACAGAAAAAGAGCATCCACATCAAATATAAAAAAATATTTTCAGTTTTATTGATATTGGCTGACATTTTTTTTTGTACAGGAACAATGTCCTTATCTTCGGGATGTTTGAGGAGCTGGCTCTTGCTGTGTTCCTGTCATACTGCCCAGGCATGGACGTTGCCCTGAAAATGTACCCTATGAAGTGAGTAAAACAGATAAGCCAATACTATGATTTTCCTTTAGGCAATAGTGGGAATGCTTAGAGATACCCTTTCCAGGCATTTTGTTTTCAGTTCAGCAATTTTAATGATTAATTCCTAATGCACAATTGTCCTTTTCTCTGTGGTGTTTGTGGCTGTTTCCTTTGCCATCTTCATTTATGTAAGGGCATTCACGTTTCCAAGCCAATTCCTGTTAAAGTGTTGACCCAGTGTTTCATTCAGTGGTGTTTTAGCTTTCTTTTTTAACAATGACCATAACATTGACACGATTTGTTGAGTCTGTCATCTGCTGCCCCTACACATCGCATCATAGAGAATGGCTCTGGCCAACACAGACTCATAAATCATCCTGAGCATCTTCTGGCAGATGTCTTCTCTGAAAAAGGAGATAGCTTCCCCCCTAATAGAAGGCTTTTGTGTTTTTAAGTCCAGATTTTGTCAAGGTGCCACATTAAACTGCAGATGGTTTTGCCAAGTAAAAAAGTTGTCCAGAACAGTCCTGTACTCTCACCACTTTCTCTGGTACCTCCCACTACTGCAGTCATCAGAAAATGTCTAAAGGTGACAGACATCTGTGCAGTTCTGTGTGCAGCCACAAAGTCAGACCTGTTAGATTTAGTTCATTGACCAACTCCACGCTACATTTGACTTCACTGCTCTTTGTTTACCTTAAACCATTGATGGCATTCATGCCAGTCCAGACCTCCCCCATAATCTTCTGACACTCAAGTTTCCCTTTGTCCTTGGACTCCTCACCTGATGTCCTCAGTCACTTCAGCAGAGTCAAAGAAATAATGTCAGTGTTGTACTTGTAATTCAGTTTCTGTCTGTCTATCCAAACCTTAGGCCATTATGGTGGTTCTGTGGATTACCGCACGGCTTCCTTCTCTTCTTTTATGATGAAATCAGAAAATATATCATCAGACACCACCCAGGAGGTAAAAGTTTTATTTAGGAATGACTAAACACTTTACGAGGCACATAGGACACATGTTTGCCTATATTCTGTTCCTACATGAAAGCCCTTTCTTTTTTCACCCAATTTAAAAAAATTACTTGCACATAAATTCTTTGGAATTTCTCTGACTAGAAATAGGTTAATAAGTTATTAAGTTCCATTTGGCCCCATCTATTTAAGCGAGAGCATCTCATATATATAAAAATCCATTAGCTTTTTTGGACACATATTAATATAAATCCTGTTTTCAATGCCATTATTATTAATAATTTTAATTAATAATTTTTTTAAAACTAAAAACTAAAAATCATGATCAAATACACTCCTTTTAGCCCTTCCACCAAATGTATTTACATTTTTAATTAACTAGTTAACATTTAAACTAACCTTTAGACTACAAACATCAGCAAAGAAAAGGGTACTAAAAGTCCAAAAGTTTTAAATGGTTGAATATCTTAAGAAACCAAAGTAAACTCTCTCCACTAGTTGAAGTCAGTCACGATGCTTGAATCTAAGCAGAACCTGTATGCAGGGCTGGCTGCATTAGAATTACATCTAATGAAGTAAAAAAAAAGAAATGCATAATCATGTAATTTGAGCCCCAGAGTTATATCAAAAATCTTTGTCATTTGGACAACATAAAGAATTAAAAAAAATGTGAGGTGAAATTTCACAAAAATGATGTCCCTAATCGTGTCTCCTTTGGTTTTTAGGCTGGGTGGAGAAGGAGACATACTACTGAGCCAACATGAGACAGACATGAAGGCACTGTGTGTTTCATCACGACTTAATGTTATCTTAAGTGTTTGTTTGAGATGCTATAGCTCTAAAAACACCACAAAGCATGGATAGATTAAGAATATCTTTATGAATGTGTGTACCGAAATAAAGTATTTCTAATCTAAAATCAAGGCTGTCTGCATTTTTATTCAGTTTTCTTGTAAGTTTCTGTGTTGTGTTAAAAGTGAAAAAAAAAAAAAAACTGCTTGTGAATACTCTCCAAAGTTTTTAACTTTCTGAGAAGAAGTTAGAGATGATTTGTTTAGAGGCACCTGCTACTTTATGGACACTAAGTTGTGTAATCCTCACATTCATTTCTGAGATTTTAAATGTTTTCCTTGTCCACCTAGTATTTTACAAAATCCCTCCCCTTGTAGTTTAACAACCCCATCTCCACCCCACCCTGCACCATGCATAGCCAAGTGGCTACAAAGAGTCATAAACGTCACATCCAACAACCCGCATCGGCCAGCCATTAAGACAACCTTTCCTGCTCACTGCACATTCCAGTACACAGAAAATGCACATATTTGTTTAGTGCGGGACATCAGAGTCAAAAGTGTTCTTTGGCTCCAGGCCAGTCATTTATGAAGTTTACTTTTGTTTCTAATAATCTGATGAGCAGTTAGAGATAACTTCAAGGTCATTTCAGGTGCATTGAGTTTCCTGATCATTCATTAAATCTTAAATATCTCAGCTAAACTTTATAGCTTTGCTTTAGATTTCTGCTAACCACAGGAACGCTGAGGTGGGGTTTCCAGTCATAGCTGCAAACCTTTTGGTTCCCAGTAACATATCAACGAAACCAATTAAATTTATATTTCTATTTAACTTTGTCCATGTTTGGAAGAGAAACTTACATCTTCTCCTCAGAAAAACCTCAACTCTGACTTTTGTTTTTGTTTTTAAACACTAGCGCTGCTGCTTTTGGTATTTCCTGAAGTAACATAGCTTCAAAATCAGTTGCAAGATAATTTCTTATATATTTAAAGACATTTAAAGAAACAAATGTTGCCTTTGCTGTGAGTATTATTTTAATTATGAATGAATATATGATTAAAAATTAGATGAGTGCATCACACAAGTTGTCTGTATACAGTATTACAATGTAACATGTAATACTTTACGTAAGTTATAACGAAAAGGTGAATAAATATCAGTTTACTGGAGTTTATTTTAACTGAACCATGCATGGGTAATGAGCATGAAGTTAGTAGTTGTATTGTAATGTGACTGGTTGTTCTTTGCCTTCTTTGATAAATAATAATAATAATAATAATAATAATAATAATAATAATAATAATAATAATGATGATGATGATAATAATTTAGGCAAACAGGTCATAGACTTTTACTAAAGTACTGCCAGTGAGGACAAACTATTTAATTCTGAGGGCATAAGCTGTTAAAAAGAAATGCATAAAAGAAGATAGATATAATAAACAAATTCCAAAGAAACACAAGCTACATTAAAAAAAAACTTATGTTATGGAGTTTAATGGATTACCAATCAGTGCTATGTCCAGTTCTGTTGTATTAAACACCCTCCATCATGATGCATTTGAGCACTATCCAGGTTCTGACCATTGTCGCAGACGACTCAGTGGAGCATCTTCTCCTTAGACAACTTTGCCTCTTTGGAGGCAGCTGTGAATCTTCAACCTGGGAAGTAAAAATATGAGTTAAGAAAGAATGTTTTCTTTATGTTGCAAGAAATGATGAATGAATTTTATAAATAACAGCAAAGTACTGGAAGCTAGATTTGTCAGATGGAAGCTGTTATTTCCCATTGTGCTCCTGGTAATACAAAACTGTGGTTTCTTATTGTAAATATTAGCACAGATCAGTGTATCACTATTTACAAAATAAATTGTAATACTAAACTGTATTTGTCCTTCAAGCTCAGTTTAGATTATGCAGTTTATTCATTACTCGTGGTTCATGACAGTATTTTCCTACAACTTTATAACTACATGGCTATTACGTGACATTCAGAAACTTTGTTTTCGAAATAATTTTAACACTACACCGACGTAAACTAGCAGGTTTTTTAAAAATAAGGAATTATGTCAACTATTTATTTATAAGTGTAATTCGACTTCCCAGTGTGCTGTTTACCCAGACCTCAAGTCTCCGAGAGATCGGATGTAGTGGTCCAAGGTCTAGCTGTTGGGAGCGGGAACACGGGTAAGTGGATGTATTTTGACTTCCACAGGACAAATAGGGGTACTTTCATGTCTCTGGAAGGAAGAAAGAACAAAGAATGTAATAACTGTGGCTTGAAAAGTCTGATTGAAAGTGTGGTTACAGCTTAATCCATTGAAACTTGTGCTGTTACAGCACCACTGGTAGTAATGTAATTTAACAGAATCTTTAAACTGGTGGCAAACAAAAAATGTCACAAAATCTTAATTGTATTAATTCAAAATGTATAAGTGGTTATAAAATGATTAGTGTTTGTTTTCTTTGCAAAGATCCATGCAACAGCTTAATTTACTAAATAAAAAAGCGTTACAAGAGTTATAGTTTTAGTAATAATACAGATTTTCCTAAATTTTGAATCAACAGAAAATATCTTGTCTTCCCTCCAGCGTGTCAAAATCACACTGAAACATTACATTTTTATTTAAATTCCAAGCAGAAAACAAACAAGCAATACAATGCAAAAAAAAAAAAAAAAAAAAAAAAATCACTGGTCCAGAGTCATAGGTGATGCCCAGATCACCTATGACAGAGTTTTGCCAAAAAATCTTGAGAATCATTTGGTGCATTTTCGGCAGCTTGTCTGTAGAGTGTCGTTGTTCTCCCCCTTCATGCCAATTGCTGCATTCTCACCCTGTTGGGCCTTATGAACAATAGTACCTACAAGTTTAAAAATAAATGTGCTATATTGGCATATTTGCATTTATTAAGCTATTCCTTTTCAAATAAACCTAAAAGCTGCTTCAGAGAGTTTCTGCTTTTTACCACACACTGTGTCAGCAGGTGCAATTCAGCTGACAAGTTGCAATGAACTTCATAACTCAGAGATCATTTAGAAAATGTAATGAAATGAATAGATTTTTCATGTGGTAAAGAAGTTGTACTTTACATTAAACTTTTGCCTACTGGAGCTTTAAAATATAGCAGCAGCTAAGTGCTATTCCATTTTATTAGACATGATATAATGCTGTTATCTTACAGTGATTCAATAATCACCTACTAATCCTTTAAGGGGTACCTGAAGCGCGCAACATAGCAGAAGTAAATAAATTAACAGTAATTGTGATTAAGAAAATCATTTTTATGCTTTTCCGGTTGGATGTGCGCCTTTAATCAAAGTTATGTTTTTAATGCTAAGATGTAAAAAATTGTTTTTATTCACTCATTTTCAAATTTACTATATTACAGAAACACAGAAAAAATAGTAAACCACATCAATGTTGTTGTATTTTTTTATTATGCTAAATACTTTACTTGCATTTCTGATAAGAAAAATAGGTTTAGTGGACTAATGTTATAGAATAGAATAGAATAGAATAGAATAGAATAGAAAAGAATAAAGCTTCACTATCCAACAAATGAGAAATTTGGGTGTTACATAGCTCTTAGAACAAGGGGAATATAAAATATAGAAGGAAGACACAAAGTGGTCCTATATACACAAGCAACTGAAGTTTGTATATATAGGTAACAGTGTAACAAACAAACTGATGAGTAAGATAATCCAAAAAAATGTTAAAAAAAAAAACTGTGTAATAGAGTCTGACAGCTGCTGGTAAGAATGACCTTATGTGTGATTGACTCCTCAGACAAGTGCAGTGTGTTTACAATCTTTAAATCAGCTTGGTATTTGTCTAACTATTAACAATATAATTTTTTGTTCTAAAATATTTGTGTTTTCTTGTTTTAATGACAGGTAGTCTAATAAATATGTACTGTAGCACTGTAGATGAATCCAGATATTTAGTTAAATTTAATTGTGCTTTAAAACTAACGATGCTTTTTAATGCTTAAATCATTGAAAGCAGAGCGAAGGATGTGCAGATGTTTAACATTTTCAAAAGACTTAGAGCAGCTGCCAAAGAGGAACTATTGATTGTTGAGTTGATTAACTCTTGTTTTATAGTTTGGTGAGGGGTATTTTGAGCAAACACTCTTGGTGCTGTAGCTCACTGAGGAGTCCATTTACAAAAAAAGAAAGTAATAAAAGGAAAATTGTGTGATACACACTATATAGATATTGTACAGTAAATTTAGCATTAATCAACAAAAACTTGTATCACATAGGAAACAAACTGTCAGATCGTTGTTGCATTGTTCTCATGCTGTGGTTAACGTAAAAGTCCCTTCTAGGTCTCTCTTTCATGGCTCATTTGTTTACTCTGTGTTGTCACCACCTTTTTTGTCTTTAAGATTTCTGTGTAATGCACGTATCCCTCCTCTATGACACACTCACTCTTGGAAATCATTTAAAGAGCACAAGTCATACACGCTTGTCTTGTTTTGTAAATATCTAGAAATCCGATCAGTCACTCTGAATGGTGTGTTGGAACACAAAATTAAAAAATTAGAGAGTTCTACACTAGACATAAGCTCAGTGCTAATTAGGAATTGACTCTGGACTCTGACTAGATCATTCCAGAACCTTCATTTTGATTAGTCTTTTTTTCTTTGGCCATTCAGAGGTGACCTTTCTGAATAATGACTATCACTGTGGTTCGCTGAAGTCCAAAAGCCTTAGAAATGGCTTTGTAACCTTTTCCATGCAAATAGATATCAATTAATTTGTTTCTCAGACGTTTCTTTAGATTATAGGTTGCTTTTTGAGATCTTTTTGCCTGCTTCCGTTTGTCAGATAGGTTCTATTTCAGTGATTTCTTTATTTGCCAGGTCTTGCAGCACAGAGGTTATCACTAAACTGCCATTTAAGTAAACACTGTCGTCGTAATCTCTCTCTCTCTCTCTCTCTCTGTATAACTGTATTGTTTTACAATTAAGAATAATAATTGGCATTTCACAGAAATTCACATCAAGTTTGTGATTCCTGAGGAAGTGCGCTGATATTCCTCCGGGAAAACTTTCAGCACCAAGTTATCAGTTAATCAGGTACAAGAACTTATCAAGCCACTGGTACAGTTACTGCATAAGCAAGGGGCCTGTATTGAATCAGCGCTCTTTGTAGAACAAGACAAAGTGGCTTTCTACACTTGATGCATGACCTTTCATCACCTTATAAAGATATGAAAAATCCAAGTTGAACAGTCAGTCACCAATTCCATCTTGCCAGTTTTTGTATTTTTATTTCCCCCTGTGACTACTAGTAATTATGCGGCTATACATTGTCCCCTTCTGTGGCATATTTGAATTTGGTGTTGACAGCAAGTATCTAGTCTATCTCTTTATTTGATGTGTTTCTCCCAAACTTTGCAAAACTGTGATTACAGATATTTGACTTTGATTACAGGTCACAGAGCTGGGATCCCATTATGATGGTGCTGACTGACTCTACTACAAAACATCTCTGAAGTACAATTATGAGAAATTCATGTTTTGGGTAATTTTAAGGTAATTTTACTCCATCAAACATTGATTAGTAAACAGTTTATTCATTTTTTTCCATAGTCCTTTGGAGGACTCTTACAATAGTACATTTAAGGCTACTTATGCCTTTGACATTGAACTCTTTGCAGCTGTTAGATGAACTAAAAATCAAAAGCACAGTTCTTATGTTTGTCCTGAGATTGAGTTTCATTCTTATTAGTTGAAGAAAATTGAATAAGACCTTAACAGGATGTCAGTCAACGTAGTTTGAAATCAAGGAAACCAGTTTTACTCTATATAAGCATTTATTGCCAGGGAGTCCTTAGATCTAAAAGAAAAATGTGCATAGAGTGAATACAACTTCACTAAAAACCAAACAAAAAAATATATTAAAATGTTTGTTATTACTGCCCATTAGATAGCCTACGTTTTTATTTGCAAACCATGAAATCAACTGATCCACACCAAAGCCCAATTTTCCTGCTGTAAGGTGGTAGTACTAAACACTGCACCACCTGGGATTCTTTTTAGAAGTGACCTTTTAATGCAGGCAGTGAGCAATGACAGTTTCATTCTTTCAGGGAAATAAAGCCAGTATTAGTGTGAAGGGCAGTTACTAGCATGGCTTTTTTTGAGAAAAGTTTTCTGAACAAACACCGCTATCCAGTCTTAAAGTCCTGACTCAAATTACCTAAACACTGCATGACTGTTAAAAGGAAGTTGACGGGAATGACTCACTGCTAAATAGTGTGTTTCTAAATCTGAAACTTTTCAGTTTGTCTGTTTGTCAACGTTTACTATAGCAATAAATGGAACAGAACCGAAAGGGTCTCTTTGCTGCTGTAGCCAGTGTCTAGAGTGCTAAGAAAAATAAATTCTACTTACTTTTCCAGTTCTGAGATAAAGTGATATGTTGAACTTACTGCACAATTACTCTTTTTTTAAAAAAAAAAAATTGTGATGTTAAATGTAAAAAAAATTAATTAAGAAGATTAAAAGCGTTAGAGCATATCTCACGTTCCAACTTTTCTCAGCACACTTTGGTTGAATCAAAATTCAGTCACACAAGGGAACAGGGAAATATAGAATTTTGTGTCTTCAAAATACCCATAGTATCACAGACATTTATACTACAAATATATTTATAAAAGACAGCAAGTTAAACAGCAATGCTCTTTAAATTGAAATGATGTGTACTGTCAATTGCCTCTTTTTAATATTTTATTTATTTATTTTTACATTTGTTACATTAATTTCTGAGGTCTAAGGAGCTCGGAAAGAAAAGTGTCTGGACTTCTTTAAGTTGCTCAAGCAACTTAAAGAAGTCCAGACACCTGGATGACTGAGAACCTGCACAGACATTAATTTCCGAGATTTTCCATGTTTTTCTCCTGCCTCTTTAGTTTTATAGGAACCATTCTGTGAACCATTGTTCTCTTTCTTTCTTTGCATCTTTTTACCCCTCCTCACTTAGCTTAATGGGGTGACAGCACACGGTTGCTCGTTTACAGCAAACATATCCAGCTCCGCCATACATCAAGGACAGTCCTTCCTCTATGAACAGGTTGACGAGCTGGAGTGGGGGCGGGAGATGGGCGGTGGGAAGTGTTGGATAGGATTTTAAATTGCAATGCTTAGGCTACAATACTGCTCAATAAACACCAGAAGACGTCACTAGATATGTGATTTATTCACAGATAATAAATGTTTATCTGCAATGACCTCAGAATAACCTTCATTTTCCAAACTCACAGCCTCATACCTTTTTCAACCCATGTGGTGCTAAGGCAGGGATCAAACTAGATCATCAGGCAAAACATACAAATTTATATAATAATACAGATGATTGAAATTTTGAAATATTAAATAAATATCCAAACTTAGCTGTTTAAAAACAAACAAACAAAAAAACCCTGTAAATACCGTATCTTGGTCCAGTTGGTCCAGTTGCAGTATGTCAAAATGTATTACAATCTCTGTGGGTTTTCCTTAGTTATCAAACATAAACATAGAAGTGAGCCTGAAAATGTGCCTGTGTATGGAGGCGTATTTCATTGAGACTTAACAATATTACGTTTTTACATTTTTACAGAAGAAAAAAATCACAGTGATGTTAAAAATGCTATTTTATCAACTTCCACGTGGCTTTCTTACCTCACAAACTCATTGGTCCAACATATAAAGCCTGAAAAAAAAGTGCTGAAAAGGCGCTTCTTGATGTTGCTCCTGTCTATTATTGTAGGGTCTTTATCTTACAATATAAAAAAGAAAGAAACCCCCCCGAATTGAACAGGCGTTAATATTGCCAAGCTTTTCGTTGATACTGCCATGGAAATAAAAGATTGCTGAGAATTGCTGCTGTTGGCAGTATATGAGCTCACTATGTGTCAATTCAAGTAAAGTGAGATCTCCTAGTTTTTCACGCTCTCTGGGTTAACATCGTAAAATGCTTGTTGTGCTCAGCTCACCTTTCTTTGGAAAAAGCGTTTCTTAAGAACCGCTTTCTGCCCCTCTCTTTTCTTTCTTGTAATTCTTTGATTTTGCTTTCTTGGAGAAAGACATGACTCATAGTGTGCATTAGCACTCGCCTAGGCAGAATAAATCAGTTGTGCTATAAAGGTCAGTCAAGTGTGGGATGGACTGAACCATTTTGTGTTTTTCTAAATATATATTAATATGTACAGAAGTGTGCTTTGGACCTCATACTTAAATTTGAACCATCTCATTCATCATTTACCTTTCTCTCGTATTTATTTCAGACAGTTTACATGTTTTCCTCCTGCGCCTTTTGTTTGACATTTTACCTCATCTTTGTCGCTCCATTCTTTGCATCTTCACAACGATCCTCACTTTGCTCTGTGGGTTGATAACACAAAGTTATACGTTTACAGCAAACATATCCAGCAACTCCCTGCTCTGCACCCATATAAACTTCAAGGACAGCCCTTCCTTCCTAAACAAGAAGTGGATACATTGATTTGATGAGGGACATCAGGGTCAAAAGTGTTTTTTTAATTACACGCTAGGTCTTTGTTGACAAAACTACTCAAAGATTTTCCATAATGAATTTTACAAGATTACAAGTTGTAATTTTTTTTATGTTTTTTCATTTCTAAAAATCTGTTCCTTCCATAAATGGTGAAAAATCCTAATCAATTAGAGACATATTTTGGCCTCATGGGGTTTCCCAAGGCAAATGGCAAATAATCCTCTCATTCGTTTCTTCTCTCACATTTATTTCAGACAGTTTCCATGTTTCTTTTCTAGGTTTTCTCCCTCACCCTTTTTTTGTTTGACAGTATATCTCCTCTTTGCGGTTTCTTTCTTTCTATCTTTACACCCATCCTAACCTTGCTTAATGAGATGATAACATGCTTACATTGATTCACACGTTTACAGCAAACATATCCAGTAACTCCATGTACTCCGACCAGCCAGACATCAAGGACAGTCCTTTCTTTGCGAACAGAAAGAGAACATATTGGTTTGATGAGGGATATCAGGGTCAATTTTTGAGCATAGCTGTGTTCATGAAGGCACCTAGAACACGCTAGGTTGCTGGTGATTGATTTCGTAATTGTATGACCAGATTTGCGGTGAGGATTGCTGTGCCCAGATGTATAGGGAGGGTTCATTGGGCATGTGTGGCAGAGGATCCTTGTTTGTTAGATCTTTAACTTACCCTACCAGCAACGCAAGGATGACAAGGATGAAGGGTTATCGAAGTTGACTGATCAATTGTGGTAGCTCTATTGCCGAGATATCTGCACTGAGTAGTGGCACCAAAGCTGAAGGGAGCCATCAAGCTGAAGGAGTCCAAACAAGCGTGGTTAGCTGTTGGGCCTCTGGACACAGCTGACGGGTACCCTTGGCAGTGACTGAAGCAAAAAATTTGAGTGTGGGAGGAGTTTAATCATAATACCTCCCCCAACCCATGACCTATTGAGTTTAACCTCCACCCTTCCTTCCTCTAAACTCCTCCTCCACAGGTATAAAAGTAAGCTGAAATTAAGCCACCTATGTTCAGGGCAGAGTGGAAGACAGGACGCAACTGGACTGAAAGAGGGAGGCGGAGTAGGGAAGTTAGACTGATTAACTGAACTGACTGCTGTCAGACTGCACTGCAACCATGGGAGTGACAGTAAGTTTGGATTAAGCTCGACAGTTTTGGATTGCTCAGGGTTGAATATTCTTGCAGTTTACTTACACATTAGCTTACATCTCTGTTAAATTTCATTTTTTTGACTGCTTTATCAACTGTGGGGAAACAATTTTCTAAATTATACAAACAAATTCCCTCTTCTGACAATAATGACACATTTTACTTCATTATGTAAAATCTGAAAGACAACTTTCCAGCATGTTTCATGTTGTATCAGTTTTATTTAAAACTTTATTTTGTGACACTGTGAAAACACACATTAATTTCTTTACAGCTTTAGAAACTTAAAACATATTCTAAAATGATGTATTTGAATTTGAATTCGCTGTTCTAATACTTAACAGCATATCAGTTAACAATATATTATTCTTTAATTGTTGACAATAATTCATAATTTAGTTTCATGCAACTTTCTGCTTTAACCTCCTAAGACCCAAACTCTTCCACGGCATGCATTTTTAATTTCTCTTTGATATTTGGGCTGATTGGGACCCGGTGAATGTAAAAACAAAGAATTACCAGATTTTTTTTCTTTTTACCTGATTTTTGTTTCTAAGAAAAATAAGAGCCACATATGAAGATATTCATTTGAAATTTCAATAGAACACTAGTGGATATCAGGCCCCTGTAGAGTACAATTGAGTATTTTGGTCTATCCATCCATCCATCCATCTTCATCCGCTTTATCCGAGGCCGGGTCGCGGGGGCAGCAGCCTAAGCAGAGAAGCCCAGACCTCCCTCTCCCCAGCCACCTCCTCCAGCTTATCCGGGGGAACACCAAGGCGTTCCCAGGCCAGCCGAGAGATATAATCTCTCCAGCGTGTCCTGGGTCTGCCCTGGGGGCCTCCTCCCGTGGGACATGCCCGAACACCTCACCCAGGAGGCGCCCAGGAGGCATCCTTGTCAGATGCCCGAACCACCTCAACTGGCTCCTTTCGATGTGGAGGAGCAGCGGCTCTACTCTGAGCCCCTCCCGGATGGCTGAACTTCTCACCCCATCTCTAAGGGAGAGGCCAGCCACCCTTCGGAGGAAGCTCATTTCTGCCGCTTGTATCCGCGATCTCGTTCTTTCGGTCACTACCCACAGCTCGTGGCCATAGGTGAGGGTCGGGACGTAGATCGACCGGTAAATTGAGAGCTTCGCTTTTACACTCAGCTCCCTCTTCACCACGACATTTTGGTCTAAATAACCCAAAATGTGACGCCAGGTCCTAGGAGGTTAAAATCTCGTTCGATTTTAGTCTTATTCAGAACCCCATTTTGTGACACTTTGTTCATAACAGAAAATGAAGGATGACTACAAACTGGCCGCAACCGCAGACCACGAGGAGAAGAGGAGCAAGAAGGGCAAAAAACATAGGGATACGGAAGACCTGAAAAAAGAAGTTGACCTGGTGAGTATGCAAATTATGTGAAGCCACTCTGGGATAATCTTTCATGTAGGTGTGTGATTGGCACAATTTAAGTATGACAATAAGGTATAAAGAGTTTATAACATGTGAAAATTTGTGTTCAAACACAAAAAGATTCTTATCTTAAAGTGACTCTGTTTTGAGTAACATGTAAAGTGCAGATGTGTTTTGTCCCCTGTGTCCTTCTGGAGGAATTTACAGGGACATTTTTTAAGCCTCAAATGACATTTTCGTCTTTCTCTCCCACACTCTCCTTAGGATGATCACAAATTAAGCGTGGACGAGCTTCACAGGAAATATGGAACCGACCTAGTCATGGTGAGGACTCCGAATGTTTGTTTTTGTGAGTGTTTGAGATCATAAGGACAGAGGCCAGAAAAGATCAGGCAGTCTTGAAGAACATCATGGTGTGCATGTAAATAATAGCATATAAAATGTTCAAGAGCTCAGTTAATCCCTATTTTCTCACCCAATATGAGCAGTATCTAGTTATGGAGTTCTGTTTTACTGGTCTAGTTTTACAACCCAAATTCTTCACATTTGAAAAACATGAAAACTAAAAGACTTTTAATCCACACGAGACACGAAAGAGCAAGTTTAAAGTTTTATTTCAACCGGAGAGAAGTAGGTGATAAATGGAGGGTGTGTGGGCACCAGCTGAAAAACAGCAAAGAAATGAGGGAACAATAGAGGGAAGGAGGAGCGGCTCAGGCAAATTGAACCACCAGACAGTTACAACTTTACACAGAAAAATGAGATTTTAAACATAAAGAAGGAAGAAAGGTTTTATTTACAGTCAGTGCTTTAGTTAATGAACTAGTTTGTATGTAAAGCAGTGTCATAACCTACATTATAGGCATGAATTCTAAGCAGTTCAAGTGAAGATATATTTTGCAAAAAAAAGTATAACTCTCTATATACGCTATTACTCTGAATGTTCCACAAAAGGCAAAATTAAGAGGGTGACAGGAACTAGTAAATATACCACAATATTACTGTTGTAGGACGTAACTGTAGTGTACTTCACTTGTACAGACAAGTCCTTTGAACTTCTGGAGTAACTGAGACACTGTTTTTAGGGTCTCTCCTCCTTCAGAGCTAAAGAGATCCTGGCCCGAGATGGCCCCAACGCCCTCACACCTCCTCCCACAACACCCGAATGGGTCAAGTTCTGCAAACAGGTAGGAGTCAAACATCATCACCATGAAAACCTCAAACCTGTGTTTTAACTCACACATTAGAAATGCAAAAAAAAGTGAGTACAGCCAGCAAAGCTTGAATGTTATTTCCTCTGGTTTCCAGCTGTTTGGTGGTTTCTGCATGCTGCTGTGGATTGGTGCCTTCCTCTGCTTCGTGGCTTATAGTATCCAGGCTGCCTCCGAAGATGAACCTGCAAGTGATAACGTAAGTGAATCTTTATCTAAATTGTTATTGTGACCACTAAGGATCACCTAACTCTCTCATTTCTCTTTATGTAGTTGTACCTAGGTATCGTCCTTTCTGTTGTGGTCATGATCACGGCTTGCTTCTCCTACTACCAAGAGGCCAAGAGCTCCAGGATCATGGATTCCTTCAAGAACATGGTCCCACAGGTGAGACACTGAAAGAAAAGCTAATATAACTGCAAAGTATTTACAGCTTCTAGGGAGCAGGAAACTGCAATATTTTTTTCACATTTTTAAGTAAAATTTTCTGCACTGATGATACATTTTATCATTTGAAATTTTGGTGTTGGCATTAAAATCAAACCCAGTTAATCAAAAATTCCTAAAATCTTTGATTTCATAGCAAGCCCTGGTTATCCGTGATGGAGAGAAGAAAAGCATCAACACCGAGGAGGTGGTGCTTGGAGATTTAGTGGAGGTGAAAGGAGGAGACAGGATCCCTGCTGATCTGAGAATCATCTCTGCTCACGGCTGCAAGGTCTGTGCCTCAAATACTCTTAATGCCACCAAACAATTTTGTAGAGCATGTGTTTGATATCTACTATTATTTATTTATTTATTTAAATGAGAAGAAGACAGGCTGTGATGTTTAGTTAGTTTTAGACATATAGTTTAGTTATGGCCGGCAACAGAGTCGAGCTCAGGCTTCAGTCCATTTACATTAGCTAATCTTGTGCGTGCAAGCTGACTGCTCAGCTGAAACATTTTTATGTATCCCACCAGTAAATCTTAGAAGTTACTGGCTACGTTGATTGGATGTGGTGGTCTTCATTCTAAGTAGCTTTTCTTGGATCATATCATAAACTGTTCCCATTTGTTCCTTAAGTTAATTTATTTTTTTACAAAAATATTTAATTCTGTGTTTTCATGTAACTGATCCCCTCACTGATCTTTGTTTGATTTTGTTTGTTGTCTCTCAGGTGGACAACTCCTCCCTGACTGGTGAATCAGAGCCCCAGACTCGTTCTCCAGAGTTCTCCAATGAAAACCCACTGGAAACCAGGAACATTGCTTTCTTCTCCACCAACTGTGTAGAAGGTAGAGTATGAACAGCTCGTGGCTGACAATTTAAATATGGTTTTTATTTGATGAAACAGTAGTTTAGTAATGTTTGCTGGTAATCCACAAAATAAGAAGGATAACGAAGAAGAATGAAATCATCCATTGTTCTGTGGACTCAGTGTCTCTTCTATTTTCAGGCACAGCCAGAGGAGTCGTCATCAACACTGGAGATAATACTATCATGGGCCGTATCGCCACTCTGGCTTCCAGTCTTGAAGCTGGAAAAACTCCCATTGCCATTGAGATCGAGCATTTTATCCACATCATCACCGGAGTGGCCGTCTTCCTGGGTGTTTCTTTCTTTATCCTCTCCGTCATCCTTGGATATAACTGGCTGGAGGGTATTATCTTCCTCATTGGTATCATTGTCGCCAACGTGCCAGAAGGTCTTTTGGCTACTGTCACTGTGAGTTTTAGTGTCTAATGGCATTCCTTTTAAATACCTTATATTTATTGATACAAAAAGACTGTGGTTCTAAAAACCTAAATTGTCTGTAGGTGTGTCTGACCCTGACTGCTAAGCGTATGGCCAAGAAGAACTGCCTGGTGAAGAACCTAGAGGCGGTCGAGACGCTGGGCTCCACCTCCACCATTTGCTCTGACAAGACCGGCACCCTGACCCAGAACAGAATGACTGTGGCCCACATGTGGTTTGATAACCAGATCCACGTAGCTGACACCACTGAGAACCAGAGCGGTACCTCTTTTGACAGGAGCTCTGCCACCTGGGCTGCTCTGTCCAGAATTGCCGGACTCTGCAACCGTGCCGTCTTCCTGGCTGAACAGAACAAAGTTCCTGTTTTGAAGGTGATAAACTTTCATTTCTTAAGGCTCTTGTGGTTGGCAAGTAAAGGCTTTGGTATTTTAAACAAGGCATAGGATGGAACTTATGAATCCATTTTACCAACTCTGTCTTTTTCTAAAAATCCACAGAGAAATGTGGCTGGTGATGCATCAGAAGCGGCCTTGCTGAAGTGTATCGAGCTGTGCTGTGGATCTGTTAGTGACATGAGAGAAAAATACCCCAAAATTGCTGAGATCCCCTTTAATTCCACAAACAAATACCAGGTAAATCATCCATACAGAATGACAAATCTCAAAAATGCATCATACATACTATATATGTAAGAGGAACTGCAACCACAGTCATGCTTTGGTTTGTGAACTTCTGTTTCAAAGCTTTGTGTTTAAATCAAAAGTCCAGTAAGCTAATTTTCTCCAAAATACCTATACAGTCTGACTTCTTGTTGTTATCAGTGGAGTCGTCCTTTGCTGACCAGAGTACAGTTTAAGGCAATAAACCTTGAAAGTATTTTGTTGTGGAAATGCAAAGTGTTATACTTCTTTGAAGTCCAGTGCCTGGTTCACATATACAGTTGGGACATTGCAATGTAAAGTCTCCATGAACAATTCCATGTGGTCACAAATAATCGGCAGGCACAGTGACATCTCCACCGATGCTTGCACTCACCGCTAGATGGTGAAATTCAAGTCACACTCAAGATCACCCTCGCAAATGTAGAACGTGTAATGAGGGCCTAAGTTTTGAGACCTGAAAACTTTGCATTTAAATCAAGGCTTTCTGTTGCCCCACAGCTCTCCATCCATAAAAACACCACCCCTGGTGAAACCAAGCATTTGCTGGTGATGAAAGGAGCTCCAGAGAGGATTTTGGACCGCTGCTCCACCATCGTGATCCAGGGCAAAGAGCAGCCTCTGGACGCTGAGCTGAAAGATTCTTTTAATAGTGCCTATCTTGAGTTGGGAGGCCTTGGAGAGAGAGTTTTGGGTACAGCTTCACTTCTTTTTATATCAGCATTTATGAACTGTTTGTTTACTGGAGAAAATTTAATCTAAAATGTACTTTTTTTGTGTCTTTTTCAGGTTTCTGCCACTATCACCTGTCTGATGACCAGTTCCCAGAAGGCTTTGCTTTTGATGCTGATGATGTGAACTTCCCCACTGAAAACCTGTGCTTTATTGGCCTCATGTCCATGATTGACCCTCCTCGTGCTGCTGTGCCCGATGCTGTGAGTAAATGCAGGAGTGCTGGAATCAAGGTATGCTAACTTTTTGAATGAACAGATTTTAAACTTTCTCTTTTTTCAAACTCTGGTCAAAACTTCAAGTTAAATATTTTTCTTATCTTTTCCCTCTCAGGTCATCATGGTCACAGGTGACCATCCAATTACAGCCAAGGCTATTGCTAGAGGTGTGGGTATCATCTCAGAAGGCAATGAGACTGTTGAAGACATTGCTGCCCGCCTCAACATTTCAGTTTCAGAGGTCAACCCTAGGTTAGTAATCTTATCAAGATTTATTTAGCTAGCTTTGAACATTTTTTGAGCATAAGAGGCAGCTGTTCAAATTAAATCAAGTTTGGCTAACGGAGGTTTTGACATCTGCAGAGCCTAAAAGGCTTTTACCATTAATTCATGCAAAAAAATAAATAAATCTTGATGTGGTTCTTAGCTACTGGCTTTCCTGTTTCTTCATCAGCAAGTCATGGTTTGTGTCTTCATATCACACACACAGTTCGAAAATAATATAATCCTGAATCAGTAGTCATCTTCGTAACTCAAGTGCAATAATACCTAATAAATGCTACACCTGTGATTCATTATCTGCAGTGGGAAGACAACAAGTAGATATGTTGTAAATGTAGCTTTTTGCTGAATGTACCGTCATCAACTTTTGCTGAGGCTGATGTTATTTTGTTTTCTGACAGAATTTTTCCCCCATCATTATCTTTTTCTAATATCCTTAACATAGTCTGTGCTTGGACACAGGATGTTGGATTACAGCTGCTGTTCGTTAATAGATGATTCTTATATAGTGCTTTCCTGCTCTACTTGAGTACTTGAAGTACTTTGTACAACATGCAACATTTATCCATTTATTCATGCACATTCACACACGAGCCAGCAACCTTCCAGTTAGCGAATGAACTCCTCTACCTCCTGAGCCACACTACTGTCATCCAGTGGTCCCTAATTTATTGTGGGAGTTACGTTCTAAAAATAACCTGCGATAAGTGAAATCCGCGAAGTAGCCAAGTTTATTTTTTGCAATTATTATAGATGTTTTAAGGCTGTAAAACCCCTCACTACACACTTTATACACTTTTTTCAGACAGGCATGAAGATTTTTACACTTTTCTCTCTTGTTTAAATAATCTCAAAGTTCAAACCTTGTAGAAAAATAAATATTATAGAATGAAACCGAAGGCACCCGCAAGTGACGATATTTCATCGACATTGTTGTGTTTGTTGGGGAGAAAACTACAGTACAGCACTTCAGAGTCACACTGCAAGCGATCTAAGATTTACGTAAATTTGACCAGCTGAACGCATTCTGTACCGTGCAGGAGACACTGCACAAGATTGATTGAAAATGGTCTACAGCCAATCAGGACACAAAACACAGTGCGCAGTTAAAAAAAAAAAAAAAAAAAAAGCATGCAAAATTGCACACACAAAAAATCAGCGAAACACCTCTGTACTAACACTGCTGCAATCTAATCTACAGGGAAGCTAAGGCCTGCGTCATCCATGGTAGTGAGCTGAAAGAAATGACCACAGAGCAGATTGACGATGTGCTGAAGCACCACACAGAAATTGTATTTGCCAGGACCTCCCCCCAGCAGAAACTGATCATTGTGGAAGGATGCCAGAGACAGGTGAGCATCGGGGGCGGCGGGGGGGAGAGATTCTCACAGACACAGTTTCAACATTGCTTTGTTTAAAATGCATATAAAAAATACTTTCTTCCTTGTCCAGGGAGCCATTGTGGCCGTGACAGGTGATGGTGTGAACGACTCTCCAGCTCTGAAGAAAGCTGACATCGGTGTCGCCATGGGTATCGCTGGATCTGACGTCTCCAAGCAGGCTGCTGACATGATCCTGCTGGACGATAATTTTGCCTCCATTTTAACTGGAGTGGAAGAAGGTAAGATCTATATCAAGACTTGGAAAAAAAGTATAAGTCCATAAAATACAAAGCTTTGCAGCAGCTGCTGAATTCCTTTTTCAGGCCGTCTGATCTTTGATAACTTGAAGAAGTCTATCGCCTACACTCTGACCAGTAAAATCCCCGAGATGTCGCCATTCCTCTTCTTCGTGCTTTTTGACATCCCTCTTGCCCTGGGAACTGTCACCATCCTCTGTATTGATCTGGGAACTGACATGGTGAGATTTTGCCTGATTCTGTTCAATTCAGTTTAATTCAATTTATGTAGAACAAAATCACAACAACAGTCACAACAATAGTGATTTTAGAAGGAAGAATCATCCACGCTGTTTTATCTTTAGCACATTCCTGGAGTTTAACTAATTGTTGTGTTATCTGGCCTCATGGATAAATAAGTTTGGTATTATCCACATAGCAGTAAAAGTCCATGTAAAAGGGAAGCACGTATAATGTAAACAGAATTGGCCCTAGCTGTGAACCCTGTGGAACTCCATAATTAACCTTAGTGTGAGAAGAGGACTCTCCATCTTACATGAAGAAACTGTAGTCCATTGGATGGAAAGGATTCAAACTACTGTAGCACAGTACCTTTAATAACAGCGGTATCACTAAAACTGTTTCTGTGGTGTAATGTGGTCTACATTGACTATTTGGAAGAACTAATTATTGACGTTAACTCCGATAGATCAATCGTAGGGAGAGAGTCTAAATAAATTTCAGTAGTATTAAAGCTTACTGTGAGTAATGTTTTTGACATTGTTATGAATGTTGTTTCTCAAATAGATCAAATATTATTTATGAAGAAATCCGTAAAGTTAATTATAGTTAAGTAAGTTGGGTACAGTGCTGAAAAGAAACCTGCGATTTTTGCTGTTTTCTTTGATCAGAGATGAATAGGAAGATGTCCTGGGTTTTTCTTAGATCAACAATCTCTTTTTGCAGGCTAAAAGAAGATCTCTTTGTTAATGAGGGGGCATTTCCTCTCCAGCTTACTGAATCTGTTCTACACAGAAGCTCAAGCGGAAGATGATGCATTCATGGGTGGATAATTTGTTTTTTCTTTTTCTTTTCCTGTGCCATGACAGGTCCCTGCCATCTCCCTGGCCTATGAACAAGCTGAAAGTGACATCATGAAGAGGCAGCCTAGAAATGCCCAAACAGACAAGCTGGTGAATGAGAGGCTCATCAGTATGGCCTATGGACAAATTGGTAACACATCGTTCATTGTTTAAACTTTAGCTATATCAAATCTGTTTTTAATACTTTTGTGCTTTTTTAAGTCTTGCTCTTCTTCCCCCTGCTGGATTTTCTTTGTACTGCAGACACTAAAATACCTTTAAATATCATATCCAAAATAAGTACCATCATTTGGTGAGGAAATTATTGCTTATAGATTGAATGCAATCATTAATTTAAATGCATATTACTTTATTAAATTTAAAGATTGAATTAAAGATGGAATCCGTCAGTTTTTTTCAGGCAAATCTGATCATTATTTAATTTGTTAATAGGTTAAGCGTGCAGCATTGTTTCAAACAATTAATGTGCTTTATTTTCATTTACCATGGATTTGCAGAGTATTGCATTGACATGTTATATTTGCGACTGCTTTCTTTATGAAGAGACAGCCACAGTTGTTATTTATATTTGTCATTAGTAAAAGCTGAAACCCTGTCTGATAAGCATTCTTTGATGTTTGTGCTTCTTTTAGGTATGATGCAGGCCTTAGGTGGCTTCTTCACTTATTTTGTCATCCTGTCTGAGAACGGATTCCTCCCCAAAGACCTGGTGGGAATCAGAGTGTTCTGGGATAACAGATATCTAAATGACCTGGAAGACAGCTATGGACAGGAGTGGGTCAGTCACACTAATGTTACTAGCTTTACTCTGGACTGTGAGAATTGTAAAACGTCTGTGTTTCAGTGGTATGTTTCAGTGATTCAGTGTTAATTTAGCTTTTTGCCCCCAGACATACGAGCGCAGAAAGATCGTAGAGTTTACCTGCCACACAGCTTTCTTCACAAGTATTGTGATCGTCCAGGTGGCCGATCTGCTCATCTGTAAAACCAGGACCAACTCCATTGTGAAACAAGGAATGAAGTATGTATGCACAGATATACTTGAGATCTCCAATAACAACTGGGACTTTGGAACCGCCATTTTTCCAAATAAAGCGGCAAATAAGTCCAGTTTTAACAACCTCCCTTATTTAAATCATTTCCACAACATATCAGTGTTTTTTTCAAAGACATAACTTGAAAACATTCCTTGCTGATCACCAAACCAGAGTCATGTATTCTCCTGGTGTTTAGCCAAGTATAAGATTGGAAATCAGATGAGATTAGTCACTGCTGTTTTATTGATTCTTAAATTTATTTATTTCACAGGAACTACGTTCTCATCTTTGGCATCTTTGAGGAGCTGGCTCTGGCTGCCTTCCTGTCATACTGCCCAGGCATGGACATTGCCATCAGAATGTACCCTATGAAGTAAGTAAAAACAATCTGATAGGTTTACACTATGATTTTCTACACTGTAATTATACGAATGAACCAAAACACTCAGCATTATTTGGCTACTTTAGAGAAATCGCTGTATATTCATATTGCAAAGATTTCCTATTTCACCAATGTTTTTGTGGCTGCCTAGTTTGCCATCTTCATTTATGCAAAGACAATCATGTCCTTGTATTTTATTAAATGGAGTTTTAGCTTTGTTAATATAAAATAAAATATGTTTGTTACTGTCAATTCCACTTTGTAGTAAAGCGCAGAAGCTGCGATATGGGTTGCTTTCCTCTAAAGAGAAAAAGTTAAGACACTTATAAGCTCATAGGCTCAGGAGTTCATATAATCTTCATATAATCTTGCCAAAGAATATCCAAGAGGACCATAAAACATTTGCATTTATTTCTTTACTTTTCCTGTGGGTGTTCTTTAAATGTTGTGCAGTATATCACAGGTTTTCTATGTGTGCATTATGACATTGAAAGGGATCATGTCCGTATGGTCTCTTCTAGACCTGACCACTAACAGGAATTTTAAGATCAGTACTGACACAAATATTTGGTGATTTCAGAACCGATACTGGCCAATATCCTTTCTTTCAGACAGAAATTCTGAACAGCTTTCCCTGTTATTTGTTATATGTAGTTATATATGAGTTCTTGATATGACAGTGATGTTTTAAAACAGTCTTTCTTTGTCGTGGATTGCTTGTTTATTCTCTGTCCGACTTTGTTCGGGTTAGCCGGGTTTTGTGTTTGTGGTGTTCCAAACATGTGTTGCCAACAGGGAAGTTGCAGAGTGCCCTCTGGTAGGCAAACTGTGCAACATCAATGGTCATAAACTGACTGAAGCTTTTTTTCTCCCCATGTCTTCCTTACTTTTTTTTTTTTTAATTGATCAACTGCTATATAACCCAATGCTGTTATTTAAGCCAATATATTGACCCCACTGATATATCAGCTGGTCTCTAGTCTGTTCTTACTGACCTGTAGCACTGAGTACCTTTTGTTTTAAGATTTTTTAGATGTGTCATTTTGCTTCCTCACCTCATAAATTCATTTTAACAACTGGTTGTCTATAGCGTAATATTCACCATCAAAGCTTTTCATGTGCTTTTACAGAACCTGACATAAGAATTTCCAAGAGGTTGAGAAGCATGCTTTTGTGTGTGTGTGTGTGTGTGTGTGTGTGTGTGTGTGTGTGTGTGTGTGTGTGTGTGTTTTTTTGTTTTTTTGGTCATTTGAAATTGAATCTTTGTCTGTCCATCCTTACCTTAGGCCATGGTGGTGGCTCTGTTCCGTCCCCTACTCCTTCCTCATCTTCATCTATGATGAAGTCAGAAAATATATCCTCAGACGCAGCCCAGGAGGTACGAGCTTCCCAGTTCTTTGTTTCACTTTCTGACACACCCAGGACACATTTTTGCCTGTAAACTCTGCATTTAAATATTAGTGTAGGGAAGCAAAGGTCATAATTTTTTACATTCTATCTAAAGGGTTTGAGAAACCACAAACTGAACATAAGAACAGCAAAAAGTATTAAGAGTGAAAGTTGGAAAAGGTTGATTATTCCAAGAAATGAAAATAAACTGTGTACTGAGGATCAGACTTCAGTTCAGAATTGTACAGGATGTAAATCTAAAAATATAAAACCCAAATACACAAACATCTAGCTCATCTAGGGTCATATCAGTGTCATGTGACCCTTTTAATGACTTCATCCCAGGGTGATTATTTATGGCCTCGCTCATGATATCCTCTCATAAGCAACCCTGAGACCAAACTGACACAGCTTCAAATGTCCCTGCAGGGTAGAGCTCCTAATAGCATCATCACCCAAATCATGGCTGCAGTTTATCTTCTTTATAATCTCCAGTCAAGTCAATTTTTCCCCCAATAACTGTCAGTAAACATAAGCAAAATCAAGTAAAAGTTTTTCAGGCCTTTTTAGATACTCCAAGTTGGCCACTCTATAATTTTTATTAGAATTTTTTGTTGGATTTGTCTGTAAAAGACAAAGGGAAGTATCTAAACTCTCACATTTGAAATGAAGCATCACACTAATTGTGTCTCATTTGATTTCTAGGTTGGGTGGAGCTAGAGACATACTACTGAGCCAACATGACATAGGCTTGAAGGATGTGCGTTTTTCATTACCATTTAATGCAATCTTACATTATTTATATAAATACATATTTATCAGTGTGTGTCACAATAAAGAACTTCTGTTGTACACTGAGGCTGCCTGCATGTTAGTTTCTTTTGTACACACTTTTCTCGTAGGTTTCTCTGTTGTGTCAGCAGTAAAAATACTGATTCAGGATGGGGGGGGGGGTTTCCCCGAAGCTTCAGCAGATATAGGACCTGTGAATCATTTCCACCTTTCCACAGTCCTTAGTTTGGTACAAGCTATGTGTCACAAATAAAACAGTAACATATTAGGACATTTTACAGTGTTTCTAATAATTTGCTGAGAGGTTAGAGACCATTTTGTTCCAGAGCACAGAGTATTTTAATGGGCAACATGTTGCTAATTTCTTAGATTTTCCATTTTTCCCCTCCCCTTCACTCTTTGTTTCTTTGTACTTTTACAACTGCCACCAACACCAGCACTACCACCACCTTTACTAAACATGGTTGAGTAGCTACAAAGAGTCATAAGTGTACTAGAAACACTTCCAACAACCCCCACAGGCCAGCCGGTGAGCCAAGCCTTCCTCCTCACTGCAGATTCCAAAGAACAGGAAGTGCACATGTTGATTTTGTGAGGAACATCAAAGTCCTTTGGTTAAAGGGCAATCGTTTTTTTTTTTACATTTTATTAGAGAAGTTAAAGATATTGTTGTCTCTTCAAGGATACAGTGTGTTCCAGGTACTCTGTGTTGCTCGCTTATTCACTGAAACCATCTCAGTTAAACTTTATGACTTTGCTTTGATTTCTGCTGGCCGCAGAAGTGCTGAGGTGGGGCTTCCAGTTCCCAAACCTTTTGGTTCCTGATAGCATATCAGTGACACCAATTAAATCATATTTGTAAATTGACTTTGCCCAGATTCTGAGTCATGGTAAAAAGAAAGTACACCCTCTTTTCTAAGGGTTTAAGGATCAGTACATAATAGAAAAATCTGGTCGTTACCAGGTTTTAAAGTTAGTTAAATACAACCTTCAATGAACAACAAAATATGCACAGTGCGCCAGATTATTATTTTTTGAACAAAGACTAATCCAAAATGCAGTTGTGGTTGTGTTTGGCAAATTTTAAATCCTGCTGAGGATCACATGATTGTCCAAAGGGCCAGTGAGCACATTCCATAGCAAAGCATGAATAGTCCTTTTACATGATTGTTCAAAATTTAATCACCTATTAGGTCTTCACCCTAAGTCAAGGTCACATTTGTCATTTTACAGACATTTTTCCATTTTCACAGCCTGACCTTCACGCACACTGCAGAAATTCCACCAAATCCTTGCTCTTCATGTAGGAACATTAATGAATCTGAATTAGTCGTTAACATAAGGTTCTTGATAATTCTGGCAAAATGATAAAAAATGATGACAAAAAAAAAATGTGAATCACCAAATAATTTGATGACTGGTATCCTGTTAGATGGTGATGATCATGATCTTCATGGTCATGATCATGGAGGGAGTGGTCCTACTGGTTGACTCCCACATTAGGAAGGCGTGGTTGGGGCTTTCCTTTCACCATTATGCTAACATCAGTGAAATGCTGGTGAATTCACTTATTTCCATACTTTTTATGTGTCAGGGTTACTACTGACCATCCTGAACTTTAACTTTGTCAAGTAGATTGATTTTTACTGGACGTGAATCTTTAAAAGCCTCCTTGATCTCTTAAAGGATTTTAATTGTCTTTAGTTTCTGTAATACAGTAAGTCAAAAGCACATCACTCTATTGCTCAGCTTTGCACATTTGAAAAACCTTGAAACTGCTATGGATTGTAAGCTGAATGAACTAGTACATCATCTAAGTTTCAATAAAGCACTGGAAGTTAGATCGATCAGGAAGATGTGCAGTAATACAGAACAAAGGGTTGTTGCTGAAAAGAACAGTGCAGATCTGTTCACCAAGATTTTAACTGTATGCACAGAGTAATTTGATGCACTAAAGCAGTTTTATTCCTCCACCACATTGGATCATCTATCTCCATCTCACCCTATCCCTAGCATTCATTTCTGTCACACCAACTATCCACGGGTCATTCTTCACATCCATTAATCTTCTCAGAGGTTTTACTCTTGTCTTCCTGCCTGGCAGCTTCATATTCACCATCCTTTTTCTAATATATCCATTATCCCTCCTCTGCACATGTCCAAACCATGTCAGCCTTGCCTCACTTTATCTTCAAATCACTCAAGCTGAGCTGTTCCTCTGATGTTCTCATTTGTAATCCTGTCCCAATGAAAATCTAAGCATTTTCAGCTCTCCACTCCTGACTTCCTCATGCAGTACCAATGTTCCTCCTTTGGCACCCTATCATATGTTTTCTGTAGATCCACAAAGAAGCACTGTTGAAAAAATCAACTGCATTCTCTGCCAGACATCCCCAAAGCTCCACAAGTATGTCATATTAACCCGCTGCCACTCTTCAGTGTGTTCATAGCTGTCCTTACTTCCTCCTTACTAATTCTCTGCCCTTCCAACACAAACATGGAATGAGTGGATGCCTGGCTGTTGGGGGCAGGATCCCAGGTAAGTAGAGCATTTTGGGGTCTGTCTACATCCATCATGATTCCCACTGTCAAATAGAGGGGCAGTGTCATGTAGTTAAAAAACAGAATGGAAAAGTATAAAGAATGTAGTCAGTGTGGCCAAAAGTAGTTATGTGATTTTACACGATCTTAAAGTCTATGACATAAAATTTCCAATGTGGAAAAGCAGCCCTACTGTACATTAATATTTTGCCCGCTGGAGTTTTAAAATATAGCGGCTAATCTACACAATCGTTATTCAATTTTAGTGCACTTGATGTCCTTCCTTCAAAGGAGAAAAAGACAAATGTTTGTCCGTCTGTCTGTTTGTTAGCAGTCTTTGGTTCAAAGCTTTCATTTTCATTTTCAGTTCAAGCTTATTTAATTTGGGTCAAAATGACATCAAGTTCACACAAATTGTGAAAAGCAGTAAAAACTTTACATTACCCACACATTTTTATGGATTGTGTTCAAAATTCAAACAATATACTAGGCCTTGAGGGACATGACTCCCTAGGTTGGCGAAACATTTGACCTTCACCATCGTTGTTAGCACTGAAGTTCAAAGTTGACCATAAAGAAACATTTCAAGACCATATCAAGTAATATATGATATGAAAGGGCATGGCAAGAGCTATACAACACTTTATCTGATACCTCAATAATGCTCTTTGCTCCATCAGGCATCTCACAGAGGTCTCCATGGTCCTCTGAGCCAACATCATGAATAGTGAGTCTTCATTTGGGTCCTTTCTGCTCCATCCCATATTTACTGCTGGGCATCAGCCTCTGCTCTTCCAGGTACCAGGCGCCTGGGAGCGACTCATCAGGTACATCACACTCAAGCAACATCCCTCTCTTTCTTTAAAGATAAATTTTTTTCTTTTTAAAATTTTAGAACACACTTTTTCATTTTAATTCTTCTCCGCTGTCAACCTTTTTAAGTAGTTCTTATTAACTATATTGCATATTGTTTGTACATTAAGGACTGGCATGGCAACTGACGGCAAAATGACAAATTTGACTCTTATGGAAGAGGCAGTTGACAGAGTGCAGAATGAAACGCATATGTTTATGTGACCATTATCAAGGGATTATGATGAAACATTTACCAATTAACCCCAGTTAACCAAGGTCTTTTCTGGGATTTCATGATGTTGTATTCTTAATCAGCATTGGTGGGACAGCAGTGTTTCCTCTTCATCTTTCAGTCATTTTCTATACTTAATTCCAATATTTAAGGTTGTCAGGAGCCTAAGGAAGGTATATTCACACTAAGTAAAGCACCACTTAAAACTAAGATAAACATGTTTTCGGTTTTCTTGAACACCACTGTTAAAAGGACTACTAGTATCATACTTGCTTATTTATCCTTGAAAGACAGAATTGTTACGGCATCACTGTGGCAGTTCATAGCTTTGCAGGTGTAAACACCTTTGTCTGGTATACACATCTAACACCATCTTCAGTGAGTTTCTTCTTCCCATTCTCCTTGCAGTGTTCACCATTTTGCACTGTGGTGTCCTATAAAGTCTCAATTCTCCTGCATATGTTGCATCTTGCCATTGATCCCTCACATCCTCGTGTTGTGGCTGGGCCTCTCCTTCGATTTTGAGATAGGTCTGGGTCACTCTGGTATGGTCAGCAAGTAACCTTTTCCCTCCCCTGACAGCTTGTAAGGCAGCGGTCCCCAACCTTTTTTGCGCCACGGACCGGTTTATGCCCGACAATATTTTCACGGACCGGCCTTGAAGGTGTCGCGGATAAATACAACAAAATAAAACTAGTACCGGTACCGAAAAAAAGATTTATTCATAACACACGTGAAAAGACCCAGGAAAACCGAGTTAACAATAAAAACGATAACAGAATAACGCTGAAAACCGATAAAAACCCTGAAAACCATACATTTCACACCTGAGCCTCAACTCTCGCGGCCCGGTACCAAACGACTCACGGACCGGTACCGGTCCGAGGCCCGGGGGTTGGGGACCGCTGTTGTAAGGTCCCTCAGATAGCTATCCCACAGTGGCCCACTACAGGACATGGATAGCCTAAAACAGTGTTTCCCAACCACTGTGCACAGATGTGCCGTGAGAAATGATCAGGTGTGCCGTGCAAGATTATCTGGTTCCACCTTATTGGTACTCGAAGCGATTGGTGTGAGTAACGGACAGAACAGTTACATTCTCTTCCACTAGAGGGCAGTACAACTACCTGCTCTATTTGGTAGTTGAAGTTATATAATAGTCATGCTGTGAGACAACTTAGTGCGTAATATCAATAGGAAAATATTTGAAAAGAAAAAGTAGACAATCTGACCTGGTTCCTGGAGAAAATTCCAACCCAGATAAGGGCCCTAGCATGACTAGTGGTTAGAAGAAAGCAAAAAAGGTATACTGGAGACAAACTGAGCCAATTCTATACATGGTGCACGGGGAAAAGGTATCAATATGCTTTTTGTGACATTTTTGTTTGGTGGTGTGCCGTGTGATTTTTCTAATGTGAAATATGTGCCATGGCTCCAAAAGGTTGGGAAACACTGGCCTAAAACATGAGGTGTACCACCAAAACATCCATGATAATGTCACCCTTTGTTTAGGTTTTATTTATTCTAGCTTCATCTGAGAGACATGCTTATTGTAGTAGATAATCAGTTCAGACAAAATAAATACAGACTATAGCTCGGAAACCCAAATCCCAAAAACAATAAACAGGATTATACGGTTTTGTGAGCAAACACTCGGTTGTCTCACAGATGGCGCTGTAGCTCAGTGAAGAGTGTATTTATAAAGCAGTCTGTTCAAAAAAGCCTCTGTGTCACATAGCACACAAACACACCTGCAGTCACTATCTGGGCGTAACCTCTTCCATATGCCTCCTGTGGCCTTACTGTTGGCTTCTCTTTGTTAGATCATTGTTGTGTTGTTGCCAGCTGTGAAGTCTAGCAGCAACATACACCATTCATTATCTGAAACTCTATGTTCTTTTGTAGTTTAGCAGCCACTCGTTTCTCTTTCATGGCTCATTTGTTTCCTCAGTCTTGTCACCACCTTTCTTTTTGCATTAGGAATTTCAGCCATCTGTGCTCTGTGACACTTCACTCTTAGAAATCATCCAAAGAGCATAAGTCATGAGTAGAAAATTTGAATGATGAGTAAAGTCATAAAAGAGACTTATCCACTCTGAGTGTTTTGTGGGCACATGAAAAGAAAAGATCCACCTCCTTAAAGCTAAAGAAATTATCTCAGTGTAAAAGTCAACAGAGCATAGCTCATTTCTAATTGCATGCAATAAATTTTAGAGGATAAACTTACCAAGTTTAGGTTGTCTTCAAAGCATTTGCCACTTTTGTGATGCTGACTGAAAACATAAAAGCTGGCAAAATCTGTTTGTTCAGCTTTGATACTTCTTTATGCTGTGACTTGTAGACTATTGGACAGTTGGGACGTTTCCTTGTCTTCCTGGTTTGTCTGCCATGTCTCGTTTGGAGCAGGTCACTGTTCACTGAATAGCAAAGCAACAAAGAAAAATAGCTGTGCTGCTCCAGTTTTGTGTTGGGAAGGAGGAGCACAACCTTTCACCCGGGCTCTTGGTTTATACATCAACTCTGATACTGCCGTTGTCCAATAGCTAAAGAGTGTGTGTGAGAGAGAGAAAGCTGGAGTGGAGGGTGGGGGGCAGTAAATGCTTTTGCAGCTGCTGTCCACTCCACCTCTGCTGCACCTAGACTCAGTTTATGGGCATACAGATTACTCTGTGGGCTCACCTTTCTGATATTCAGGTGACGCTAGGTGCTGTAGGAAAGAGGAGAAGGCCTCCAGTTTGTCTGCTGTGTTTTGTTTTGCTTGTGGAAGGGAGGCCGTGCACAGCTCTGGTATGCTCAACATAACTACAGAGTGCAGAGACAGTGTTTTAGACGACAGCAATAAGTGTCACCTAGAGGAAGAGCCGGTGATCCAGACAGCACTTTCACAATCACACTGCATTACCTAGTCTCACCGTCAGGCTGGTGGGACTGAAAATAAAATTATGTCACATGACTTGAATACATCACATTCATGTACCTTATAGTCAGTCTATATAAACAATGCACAGAGGTTTCCTTTAGCAGAGCAGCAGAGGAACAGGAAGATCATCTGTGTGTATATAAGATCAGCCCCGTGGGACACTGCAAGCTTTCCTCTCTGTTTCATTACATGTTTTTTTGCTTTAATAATAGCTTCTAGAAAAGTCCTTGTAATGTAATAATGTTGTTGGATCTGTGGATCATCACTACTTATTTTCACAGGCAGAGCTAGGAGGTTGAAGAGAACGTGACTTGAAGTTTTGTGGGGGGGTTTTATTTCTTCCTTTGTTTGTATGGTCATGCATACATATTCTGATGTGACCTAAAGACTTGCAGGGTTAAAGTTAATCAAGCATGAATTCACAGAGCAGGAGTTCTTAGATTACAGAAGGTCCAAAGGCATAAAAAGCTTACACAGAATTACTTGTTTTTCCAGTACTGTCCATTAGATGAGGCTAAAGAGTTATTTAAAAAAAAATGAACTCTGGCCCTGACAGCCAGTGAGTTTAAGGTTAAAAACAGCTATGCAGAAAATAAACATATTTAAGCCACACAACTTTTACCTTTGACCTCCCTAAACAGAACGATAGTAGAATTAGTATCACAAAGTAGCAAAGCATCTCATTGCATCATAATAAAATCCTCTATTAACAACATATTTCATTTCATTTGATTTATTTGTTTCACACATGGTTCAACAGTATTCATTTCCTACATACAAATCCTCCTAGTCCACATTTAGATATAAATTTTCAAAAAAAAAAAAAAAAAAAACCTAATAAAATTGACCATTTCTTAAATTATTAATTTAATAAAATTCTAAATGATCTAAAATAAAGATGATATTTTAGGAAAAGTCTTGTTTTACCAACACTCCACTAAAAAGAAGCATCGCTCAGTTTACAGTTGCCAAACACTGTCGCGTTGTCGTAACTTGTGTCGCTGAAGTCTTGTTAGTGTTATTGGAAATCTGTGAAAACAATGTGGTCCCAGGATGAAACATTTATGGCCCCAGAGACCAGAGGGAGCGTGCTCAGATGCACGTACAGGCCCGAGGACGGATCCTCATCCTTCTAATTTTGAACCTGCTGTGAAAAAGAAGAGCAAACACGTACTGAGAATGACTGAACTAATATAGAGACACGCAGAGCCAAAAGAAAGATCAAACATCTTTGTCAGGTGACCCCTGACATTTTGGCTCCTCCCTCTTCTCCATGCAACCAGCAAGCATGTTGGGAAAACCAACAAAGGATTCAGGGAAAGACAGTTGGAAGGCTTTTTTTTTCTTTTATCAGTATAAACAACATCTGTGTATGTGTGTGAGACAAAGAGAGGATTACATGTTTTTGAGCACTAGTTTTTATTATTATTATTATTAGATTTTTTTTCTCCTGAGAATAATTTTAGCTCTGATTCAACATTGTCCCAGATTGTAGTGCACGTCATGGCACTGAAATCATTTTTATGCTGGGAAAAGAAGCTTTTCTGAAATGATTGATTTGGAAATGTAGTTTTCTTGTTTGGTGTTCCTGACAGTGTCCTTGGGGTAGAGCACTTACACTTGGCTGAGTTATACACATGCTCGGTGAAATCAAGCAATCGAGAGACTGATAGTGTGAATGCAATAAAATAATTGGTTTATTGGTTTATTCACTGGAGGCAAAGGTTATGAAAAAGGCTGGTGACAGCACTGGAGCTGTTATTTATTCATTTTGGAAAATGATCCTTTATCCTGATAATTTAGAAAGATTAATGCCATTCTCATATGAAAATCAGGATACAATGTAATATTTGGGCATTAAGACTGGAGGCTGGTGAAAACAAGTAGTCAAAAGCACATAGTGCCTGTCCAACAAAGCCCTTACAGCATGCAACTACCCTGCAAACTTGTTTCTACCCTTTTTTTTAAATGGACTTTATTAGTGGACACAGCGACATTATTTCTTCTACCCTTGTTTTTCTACTAGGAGGAACTAATCATCTGGTGTCACATTATCTTCATTTTAATCACCCAGAATACTCCAAAAAGTTTGTGCGTCTGTGTTCAACAAACTTAGAGCCACTCACAGTGGATGTAAGAAGGCAAACCAACTCAAAGCCATTATCAGCCATAACATTTACAGGTAGAGGGCAGTGAAATAAAGGTGTGTAATGATGGAGAGTGTCAAATGATATTGATGTACAGATATTGTTTTATTAGAACAAGAGTTAGTGCAGTTCTAATTAATTTGAAAGTCAATATTTAGTGTGACCACCTTTATTTTTCAGGACAGTCTGAACTCTCTTAGGCAGCTTTCTTGTCATGTCTTTAAGTCATCTTCAGGAATAGTTCTCCAGGCTTCTTGAAGGACATTCAAAGCTCTTCTTTGGATGTTTCTGCCTTTTGTTCTGTTCTCTGTCAACATGATCCCACACTGCTTCCATAATGTTGAGGTCCGGACTCTGGGGAGGCCAATCCATGACTGATAGTGTTCCACTGTGTGTTTTTCTATCCAGGTACAATTTTACTGCATTGACAGTGTGTTTTGGATCAATGACATGATGAAAAACGAAGCCGTTACCAATCAGGTGCTTTCCAGATAGTATTACATGGTGCATCAAAATCTGATGGTACTTTTCTGCATTTAGAAATCTGTCAGTTTTAACAAGATGCAACACCACTGACTGAAATGCAGCTCAAACCATGACAGAGCCTCCACCGTGTTTTACAGATGGCTGTAGACACTCACTGTTGTACATGATCTCTTTCGAACATATTGATGACGATTTGTTCTTTGTTAAGTTGTCTGTGATGTCTAGACACAGCACAGAGTTGCATTAGGTGATGTTTGAGGGAGTCATAGGTCAGTGTTAGGCATAGTTCTTAGGTAGCTTACAAACAAAACAAAAAAATCCCTCTGAAAATAGTCTGGATTGGACAGATAATGAATGAAAACGCAACCTTTGGAAAACCTGGAGAACTATTGCTCAAGAGGACTTGACAAAGTGACAAGAATGTTTGGCTGCTTGGAAGCAAAATACAGAGAAATGGAGTGTGACTCAAGACTTTGTACAGAAGTCTCTGTTTTTTGCTAAGTGGGCCTCAAACTTGTGGTGTTCAGGTTATAGAACAGTTTGTCCAGCTTCTAACTGAAGCCAGCACTTCTCACATTCCCGTCCACAAAACTGAGCATCAAGCAGAATTTCCCTTTCCCACAGTTTGGCCTGCAGTGGTTTAGCTTGTCTTAAAAGTAAAAGATCATCTTGTCATATTATTACATTTTCCTGAGTCTGATTTGTAGAGGATTTGTGTTTGAAAATCCTGTTTGTTGTCTTGTTTACATTTAATCAAAACTGACTCTTGAGGGTTAATATCTCACAGCTACATAACAGGCGTAACTCTGAAGTGCAGGTAATGTTTTTATCGTGGGTAAACTCAGACCTGTATTTTGTGTTCTGCTTCATAGAGCTGGTACAGTCCAATCCTGAATTTGGCTCTGTGTTGTGTTTACTTTAATAATGACGGTCAGATGTTGCCTCGGATAAATATTACATTACTTTTTGGGATCAGAAGCAGATGTGGAGAACATTCACACAATCCCTGCTTAAGGCAGAAAAGTACAGCACTGCGTCCTCTCTTCCCACCTTGAAAAACTATGTGGATGAGCCAGTTTTCAAGTTTGCAGTATTCACTCACCGGTCAGTTTGTTAGGTACACCTTGCTAATGCTGGGTTAAACCTCCTAAAGTCTTCAGAGCTCTCTTAATTTGTCGTGGCACAGATTCAACAAGGTGCTGGAAGCATTCCTCTGAGATTTTTGTCCATGTTGACATGACATCATCACACAGTTGCTGCAGATTTGATGTGAATCTCCTGTTCCACCCAATCTCCTGTTTCTGTTCCTCCCAAAGGTGCTTTATTGGATTGAGATCTGGTGACTGTGGAGGTCATTTGAGTACAGTGAACTCATTGTTATGTTTTAGAAACCGGTTTGAGATGACTGAGATGGTACATTGTGGTCATAAAGGGATGGACATGGTCAGCAACAAAACTCAGTTAGGTTCAGTTGCTGCTAAGGACTAGAAGTGCGCCAATAAAAGCCCCCATCTTTTTTAAATGTTTTTTTTCAATGCATTAGCTGAAAAAAAAGAGCATTTGGGTTATTAAAATCTCCAGAGTAACAAGTTTGTGTAAAAGTGAGATAAATGTAGTCAAGTTCAAATTTATAATCTTTTTAAAAGTGAATCTGAGTGCACATTTGGCATTACCAGTAAAATTTAGTTAAAAGGATTTTCAAAATTTGGCTGACTTTCCAAAATAAGGTTTACAGCTTGTAGCAGATAAATGGAATATATATATATAATTTCATTAATGGGTCCATCCATGGTGCCATCACCGTGATCGGTGTTTCTAACGCTTCCCACCGATGCACTGAAACAAATAACATTATGCAAACAGTAAGAAGAAAGAAAATGTTCAGTGTCTTTATATTCAAGCATTACCTTTTACTTTGTTCAGTAGGATTAATCTAAATATTATGAAATTATTTAGATTTATTTGCATCTCTTTTGTTTGCATCATTGTAGTAATCCTCTCTTCCATCCATATGTTGCAGTACATTTTACACTCATGACAGTCTGCTGATGTGGGTTTTTTTTCACTTCTGTGAATAATGTGAGGTGTTACTTGTAGAAGTCAGCCACCCTGAGCGCAGCAGAGTGATTTTACTGGAGTCAAATAATGTACAAAAAAAATGCCTTTAACAGCAGATGTGGATGCAAATTTCATATGATGACAAACACAGAGACTCTCTTGGATGTTATGACAGATGTGAGAGGAGCAGTACATGCTGTCGCACCTCTAGGTTGCTGGCCATCTGCTACAGTATATTATAGAAGCTAAAAAAGGAAAAGCTAAAGCTATAAGAGCCAGCTATAAACCACTGGCCTTGGTATGAGCAACAGATCAAAGCAGTTTGTAAAAAAGAAAAAAGGGATGGATGTTATCAAATGAACTTATACAAATAGATGTATCTTAGTATAACATATTGTAAGTTGTATGTTTTTATTTATTGCAGTTTTGGGGAAATTAAACTAATTCCTTGCATTATGACAATAATTTTTGTATTAAAGAAAAGCAAAGTTTTTCTTTATATATGCTGTCCATTAAAGCTCTTAGAAAGAAAATCAAAATCAACAAAAATTACTTCCAATTATTGTTAATCAGTAATAATTTATCTTGTTTTTCTGTTTAACGAGCAGTGGGAATTCATCTACTGGCCAAAAGATATGTCACCATTAAGTGGAAGAGGTCAGTAGAGGGAGCAGAAAGCGTCGCAGTTAGGATCCTCGTTACACCTAATTATTAATGTTTTTGTTTTTTTAACTTTTGTTTGGCACCAGATTAGTACAGTGGCCCTGTGAAACAAAACACTACAACAAATAAAAAGTAGCAAAACAGGAAAAACAAAAAAAGGTGTTTTTGCTCCGTAGAAACATTATGTAAAATTTGTTTGTATTTGCTGAATAGACAGATCTCCCAAATCTTAGTACATCTGTTACACCTCTTGATGACAAGAATGTGTGTAGAACTTTGTTATAGTGTAACTAAATTTTCTGGTTCCAGTGGTGTGAAAAAAACATGTCACTCCACACTAAATAAAAAAAAAGCCACACACACAAACTTCCTTGGATGGAAGAAGCTTCTCAGTTCAGAATTGATAGGCCAACAGTCAGACACACTGATATAGATGAGGGTTATTTAAAGCACACATCCTGATGCTTGAGCTACAGTTACCATGACAACCTGTTTGTGTGAGCATGTGTATGCACGTGTCCTCCACATGAACCCTGCTAACTTACTTTCTTTTCTAAAAAGGATGCTGATCAGACTAAAAACTGCTTCTTGGGTCTCACTAATTCACTTGTTGCTGTTCTGCTGCTGTCATTAGGAAAAATAGACACAGGACAAGCTTTCTACTATTAACCTTTTCTTGTTTGTGAACTTTTTTTAATGAAATTTTGCAGCTTGTGTTGACGCCCCACACTGACAATATCTTTCAATAGGGTTAGTCTAGCCATTCATAAATGTTTGCAATTGTTTTAGTGTGGAAGGGGACATTCTGGGCACCTTCCATAACGTTAACTAAAGGTTTCTATTTGGTTATGAATAGCTACAAATTTAAACATTTGCTATGTGGATTGTTCACTCTGCAACAGACGAGCAACCTGTCCAAGGTTCACCCCACCTTTCGCCCTGTGGTAGCTGGTATAGACTCCAGCCCCCCCACAACCCTGTATTGGATAAGCGGAAGAAGGATGGATTGGATGGATGGATGGCGTTAAGAGACTTTTTTAGGTTGTTGTTGGTGCATGGGGGTGCTGTGGTGGTTCTCCATGTTCTCCTCATGCCGTGTGGCTTCTCTCTGGCTTCCTCCCACATTCCAAAGACTTGGGTTAGGTTAACTGCTGATTTTAAATTGGTTGTAGGTGTGAGCATGAATCTGGCTTTCTGTGTTAGCCCTGTGACAGACTGGTAACCTGCCTCTCTTGCCCTGTGAGACACCCGCAACACGAAAAATGTAGACGTTTGTCTAGTATGATCACCTGCCGGTCACATGAGTGTGTTTCACTGAAACCTGTAGAGAAGGTCATGTACTTTACATAGCTGCACATCCTCTACACCTTTGATGTTGCCAGAACATTCAGGAAACGTACAATAGCCTCTTTTGTACTAGTACCTACTTGGCTCAACTCGACTCGACTGTACTTAACTCTATTCTACTCACTTTCAGTTTTCCACTACAATTGAGTACCATCTCACTGTCACGATCCTGGGTCTTTTGACCCAGTGTTTTGAGTTTATATATATATATTGATGTTTATGGTTTGTGTTTAAGTTTATTAGTTTCTCTAAGTTCATTCCTATTATGCCTAGGTTGCTGTACAGTTCATTGTTTATCAGATTTCCCTTGTGTCTTCAACCCCTGTGTTTAAGTCTTCCTTGTCCTTCATGTGTTTCATGTCTGCGCGTCTTATGTTGTCAAGTTTGTATTGTCATGTTTGTGTCTCATTATGTTTCCTGTTTTATTTTGAAGAGGTCTTGTGTCTCTATGTTCATTTTGTCTATTTAGTTTTACTCTTCCCCTGTGACGTCGTTATGTTCATTTGTGTCAGCTGTTTCCCCACGTGTTTCCATTTCCCTTAATCACCTCCTGTGTGCTTTTAGTCTGTGTGTGTTCATTCATTCCTTGTCCGAGTGTCTGTTATGTATGGAAGCCCATTTCCGCCACGAAAAAAAAAAAAAAGTATCCATAGCTCAAAATTTCAAGCTGTCTTTCTCTAAATTTTGAGAAAAGTAACTCAAAATTTTGAGGAAAGTAACTTGAAATTTCGAGTTAGCGCTGCCAATCAGTAATCTACGTGAATGAAGTCATTTCCTTGTTACCTGAAAGCTGAAGCCCTCAGCTACAAATGCTACACTAGTCATGAATCATGAATTTTTTTGCTCGGTCTATGACATTTTGTCAGACTCGGGAACCATGTTGCCAGGTTTCAGAAATTGTGCATATGATTTTTGTTAAGGAGTCACTCTCATGACTCAAAGAGTGACACCACTGACAGGCCAATCGGTGGCATGCAGTCTGCTGACATCACATTTTCAGGTTGATTCAGATCGCTTTGAACCCAGGCAGAGCAGGTACTAAAAAAGTACCTGGTACCAGGTTCTACTACCTAATGTAAAATCCTAAAAACCAAGTCGAGTCAAGCAGAACCGAGTCGGTACTAGTGGAAGAGAGACAAATGTGATATGACTTAGGCTTTGAATGTTACAGTGTGTAAAGACTCAGAGAGTGCCTCCCATCCCAGAGTCCTACAGCAAGAAACTTACAAATAACTGGAAGATGCTGCCCACAGATTCCGTCCACTATGATATTATTCCCATGGAAATGACCCAACTTCTGCAAACGGTGCTATGTAAGAATCGGCTGCTAAACCTGTTAAAATGTGGGCTGGCTCTTCAAATAACAAGTGGCTCTGTACCAGCACTGTGTTGATGACAAAGAGTGAGTAGACTGGTAGGGAGTGTTTTTTTAAAAATGAAACATTTCACGGGGGACCTAATTACTATGATAACTAAAGTAGATTTGTTTTTTAGAATACCAAAAAATGTGATGCTGTTTTTCACCCACTCCTGCGTTTGTTAGTGGGATATCTCAAATATCTGCCAGTGCATGGATAGCCTTAGTACACACCAAGCCAAGGAACAATTGATTAGCTGCTGGTTTTTCAGTTTTAGCCTTACCTGCAAACCTTACAAAAGAAATCTGTGCATGTACTTGCAGTGGCAGGCAGACAGTCTGGAAGTTTTCCATTAGTAGAACAAAGTAAGAGTTTTGGTCTTTTTGTCTGCAGTGAAAACACACAATTTCAATTAGATGAGGGTCACTAATTGTGTCTTTAAAAAACAAAAACAAAAGCAAAACAACTAGTGCATTGCTTACATTTTCTTTTCTAGTCTTTTGATTTCAAACTTTCTCTTCTTGCTACTTGTCTGTGCACCGTTTCATCAAAGTTGGCCCACTTCTCCAAAAACTTCCCAGCGAGGAGAGATAATGATAGCATAACTCTGGCTGCCTCTAGGCAATGGTGTGCAACCATATACACATACACACACTGGGTGCCTAAACCACACATGGCATATTTGCTCTTAACAACCCTTCAGGGAAAACACACACACACACACACACACACACGCTTGATGAGGTATACTGATGCAATCTAACTGAAAGTGTCGATTTAGCAGAAAAAAATGCACTGACAAGAAAGAAAGATATCATCCACCGTTTCCATGTTTCCACAGCGTGTGTGAGACAGCAGATAGGAAGTGGTGATAGTTTTCCGCTGCCATCACACTACTTCCATAAACATTTTTCGTCACTCTTGCTGTCTGATTGCCATGGTAACCGCTACACCTGTCACGTGCAGACACACACGCGCACACCGACACGGTCACAGCCCCAAATTAGTTGAAGCCTTCCTGGTGGAAAAGCGGCATATGTCGATGATTTTCTCCTCTGGCAGCATCTTTCGCTCTTTTTGAACTTTCAGAAACATCCTGTTTTCTTCGTGTAATTATGACAATTTCCGAATTGTAAATGCGCTCCTAAATTTTGTCACTGCTAGGAAGAAACACACCCACAAAGCTAATTATAGCACGTGTGAGGACATCTTGTCCTCTGATCTCACTCCCTCTTAAAAATTATACACAGCAGCTGTTGGTGATGAGCCTCCTGCATACTTATCTCCACTGCACGAGTCATTCAGGGAGTTTAATGTACTTCATGTTCTCAGAGAAACCTTAGATCTAAATGCAAAGGCAGAGGAATTATTGCTTGTCATGGTTTACTTTAAACTGGCTTTCCCTTTGTTTGATTCGATGAAATGAACCTGCAAATGTTTTCTTACATTTGAAACTATGAATGGAGAGAGGTGTGGCTGCGACACAGTGATGAATGAAGCCATGAGGGAGGCTGAATGAAGTACTCTTCCTGATTGAACCTTCGCTAAGCTACATTAAATATCTTAAGCCCACATTTCCAAAAGAAGTAGATTAAATAATGACGGGTACAAAATCCTTCTTTTAAGTTTTACAGTAATGATAAGTATACAGGATTAATTCGTGCTCTAGTTTCAGCTCATTCATGGTACTCCCTCTGAGTATTTGCTACGTGACTTGAAAGCAGCGTATAACAGGGTTAAGCGGTTAGCATTTTAAAAGAAGAGTTGTTTCACTGGGTAGATGCAGTAACGTGATCTCTGCATTGGATTGCTGATGTATGAATATTTTTAAAAAATTTTACATTTATTTTAATGCAATAGAATCTGATGCTTTATTTATTCAGAAATTTATTTGGATGTTTTTGAAGTTTTAAGGCATTGTAAACCTGCACAGGTTTTTATGTTTTTTTCTTCAGTGTGAAGCACATTGAGTTTACATTTAATACCATTTTGCCATTGCAAAACAGACTTAACCATTAACAATTTATAGATAGAAATATGCTTTCAGTCTTTAATGAAACTTGAATGCATTTCATTAACCATGTACAAAAATAGACACGTAACCTTTGCATCTACTCTCCTCTCTTTTTCCATTTGAATTACTTTCTATTAAAAGCTTCATTCTATCTTTGTGTTTAATTTATGTTAAACTCTGACTTCATTATTTTTGACAAGTGCAGCATAGCTCAGTAAACAGTAGTTTCTTTTGTCATGCAACATTTAGGTGCACTGAATACTAACAAAAGAACCGTATACGTTAATCTGCTTTTAAATATAGCCTCCAACAAAATTCCCTGCTAGTCCGCTATTATATAAGTGCAGCCCTGTGTTTGGTTTTTGACTGTGAAAAAAAACCAACGTTGTTCAACGCTGGGGATAAAATTCACAAAAACAATTGGAGAACAGAACAAAAGAAATCACATAAAATAAATAGACAAAATAGTCATAATAATCTTTTTAATATCTCGCATGATGTTTACATGCCTTAATCTTACATTTTACATAATTTAAATCTCATCATAAACTATAAACAAATCCCTAAACCCTCCTCTGTGCATCTATAAACCTTCTGCACTAGTACTTAACATCTGATACTTTATTCATACCTGATGACGCATAAGTCAGTATTTCTATACTTGAATTTATTTAGTTGTCAGCTGTCTTTATTTTTGCCTTTATTTTTCTCATGTTATTATTAATATATGAATGAGGCGGCCTTTTTTATATGCCGGTTTACATGAGATTACAGTAGATTGTTACGCAACCCCTTGCACGTGCTCGCTACATTAAAGTGAAGCAGCCTGGTGATTCATTGCACACATGGATAACTAAATGGCAGAAAGTCAGAGCAGGGAATGAAGCGTTACGTAACGTGAATCAAGCACACACATGTGTATGATAAAGTAAACTGGGCGAAAAAATCCCTCATTCATTCACTGAAGATTTGGCATGTTCGTGTGTGTATGATTTGGTGTGTTAGTGTGCGATCACGCGAGCACATCTAACTCTGACTGGCAGATTGCTTGCAGTGAAATGTCAGCTGCCCACACCATGCAACATGCTGTGCTGCTGCTGTGTGCGTGTGTGTGTGAGCGCTTCATTCACAAGAGCACGCGATAGAGTGACAGGCAGACAGACAGATGGGAGGAGGGCTGCAGAGACAGTAGGGAAGGAAAAATCAATACATAATTTCAAAACAAGTTCACTTTTTCATCATATTTAACTGATACTCTGACACGGTATGGATTAATGCGTGACACGGATTTATTCCTCATTAAACTCAAAGAGCCAGTAATAATAAAAAAGAGTTGAAAATTTCTGCAAATCCTGCCCTGATCGACTGAATGGGCTCACAACAAATTTGCCTTTTTCTAGAACAGTACTGCAGTCACATGTGCTTCTTTTTCATATTCGAGGCTGATAAAAGACATTGACGTACTCTCATCAGCCACTCTAATATCTACACTTTACTACTGCTACCTTCAGAACTGCTTTAAATCTTCATGGCACAGATTCAACAAGGTGCTGGAAACCTTCCTCAGAGACTTTGATCCATGTTGACAAGACAGCATCACAGTTGCTGCAGATTTTTTGGGTGTTCATCCATGATGAGAATCTCCTGTTCCATGAAAACCAACGTGTGTCGAGAAAATATCCCCACACCATTTCACCACCAACACCAGCCTGAACTGTTGAAACAAGGCAGGATGGATCCACGATTTCATCTTGAAAACTGCAGCAGACCAGGCAAAAATTTTTTTCTGAAATGTAGTCTGTGGTGTTTCATTTTATAGCCCATCTGCTTAAAGGTTGGATGTGTTCTGCATTCAGAGATGCTCTTCTGCATCCTTGGTTGTAACAAGTGGGTGTTTTGAGTTACTGTTAAATTCTTATCAGATGTTTGGCCCTTCTCTCCTGCCATCAAAAAGCCAATTTCAAGCAGAGAACTGACACTCGGTGGATATTTTCTCTTTTTTCTGACTATTTTCTGCAAACTCTAGAGCAGTGGTTCCCAAACTTTTTTTGCTAGGCCCCCCTTTGTTTTACAAAAAAATCTTCGCCCCCCCCCCAAACACAATCACAAGGACTGACACATCCTCCAACCACTCACACCTAGGGATGGGTATCGTTTAGGTTTTATCCGATATCGGTGCCAAACCGGTACTTTTGAAACGGTGCCGGTGCTTAAACGGTGCTCGAACCGGTGCTTAAAGAATGGAGAACACAAACTTTGTCCTAAAACCTCTCATGTTTAGCTGTTTTTTTTGTAAAAAGATAACAATGTTAGCCTTTTCTGCAGCTATAGGGCATATATGGTATCACTCTATCAAACAAGAAGACAGCCGCATGTAACTACGACGGTGTTGGCTAGTTCACCTTACGTGCGTTAATTTAATAACGTGGTTAGCCTACCCAACGTAAATTACACACGAACAACATTAAGCTACTGACCCAGAGAAGAACGGCTGCTGCTGCCATCATCATCCGTCATCATTTCTGCTACGCTGACAGGGCTAGGGGCCAGGACTCTCCTCTTCGGGTTTTTGGGGGATGTTGCTAACTCCGGGTCCGATAACAGGCACCACACCCGCAGTAGATGTGCTTGGTGTGAGGTCTTGCAGCAAGCTATCAAATACAGTGCATTTCTTAAAAAAACGCTATGCGTCACCAGGTGTTTCATCAGATGCGAGATGTTACCTCCTTTGCACAGTATCAGCTTAAAGCACTTGTTGCAGGCTGCTGAGTTTGCATCTTTTGCTGTGAAGTACAGCCAGACTTTTGACCGCTTCGCCTTGGGCATTTTTAATCTGTAGCTCTGCTCTAAAAGAACGTATGTACCTGGGCCCGCCTACTATCCTTGGGAAGGTAAAATGATTGGCTAGAATCCAAAGTGTATGACATCTCAGGAAAAAAAAAGAAAAAGAAAAAAAGAAATAAAGCACTGAAATGTGCGCTGCTTTTCGGTCTGGTTACTACCATTTATGTCACAACCGGTGATACCGGTACCCATCCCTACTCACAGCCATATTTGTTTTCAAATTCCATTGCAGTTTATTCCACACCTCAAACCTTTTGTAAACAATTAAATAAATGAAAATAAACTGCAATAAATTACAGGTTGCAATAAAATAAACCACTAAACAAACCATCTTTATTTTTACTTATAGTTGGTTTTTTTGTGTGTTTTTTACTGTGTAAGAATATTCAAGATTGCTATCAATACATTTTTTAAAAAATGTCTCTCTGTGTAAAATGGGTTTAAAAACATAAACAGCTGTGGGATACTGTTTGTCCGTGATTTGAACCGGGGGAACAAATGGTGGCAGGATCAGCCTGATATTATTTGTATCCCACTGTAACTTTACTGCATAAAGAGCTAACATCACCAATATTTCATTATAAGAAGTGTTTGTGAACTACAAATCAGGAATGTGGAATACTGTTTGTCCATGATGTGGACAGCCCAGCGCGTGCTCCCGACGCAGGGGAAACACATTCTGTCAGGGAGACCTACCTTGGCACCGCCGTTGTGCAGGTGAAGCCAAAGGCAAGATATGCTTCATCATATTTTCTAATCTTTGGCTTGGAAGGAAGTTGGTTTGGAACCACATTTGGCGATGCTTCATCTTCTGCTTTGCGTTTGTGTGGAAGCCCCGTCACAAACCTGTCCATTATGCTAACAGTGTCCAAGCATTCTTCTTTTCTTTTTAAATTCATACCGCACCCCCCCGCAATGGCTCTGCGCCCCCACTTTGGGAACCACTGCTCTAGAGGGAGGGAAAATCCCAGCAGATCCAGAAGTTTGAATTCTCAAACCAGCCCCTCCAACAACACCACCAACCATACCAAGTTCACTTAAATCACCTTTCTTCCCCATTCTGAACTTCAGAAGGTTGTCTTGACCACACCCACCTAGCTAAATGTCACAGCAGTGTCACACCAATGTGACTGGTTGATAATGAGTAGCTGAAAAGGTATATATAACACTACAAAGCATTACATAATTTTTACAGTCGAAATTAAAAAAGGAAAAAAATCATCAAGGCTCGGCTTATCTCAGTGATCACAAAATACACAGAGGATGCCACACCCGAGTTTCAGTTACCAATTAACGTTGGTATATTTAAACTAAAGGTGGGGAGGCGTGGCAACAAAGAAACAAAAAGGTGTAAGGTAAAATGCCACACAATGGGCCGCAGGACCCACAACTTCCTTCCTGAGAATAATGAGCTCAGAAAACAAAATAACCAATAAAGCTGTCAACCTGGAAGGAAAGGAAAAAAAATCTTTACAAGGAAGCAGGGAAACGAGAGTGCGGCAGAAATGAAGAAAAGGGTGGGTAGCAGTTACAGTCACTGTTATTAAGTTAGAGAAATACAAAAAACAATGTTAGCAAATGACTCAGATAACCACACAAGCAAGTGGATCGATCTATGTGTTTCAATCTTCAGATGAATCCCATGATTGTGCCGAAAAGTTTGACCATATGGAATATAAAAGAAGATTAAAGCACAGCAGATGAATTATTTAATTAGAGTTAATGATTTATTAACTTTACTATATAAGTTAGTAATAGATTAACTTCCTTAAATCCACACATTGATTCATGGAATGGGAACAAAGTGAACAGAAAGTTAAACACAGTGCGATGACAGATGCTGGTGACATTTTGTTCTTTTGTAATCTCACCATCATGTCCCTAATCCCAGATACACTCAAACTGCTTTAAAGTTGCTTTGAAAACTCATTGTACTGACTCTATTGCCTAGCTTCATATTTACACCTGTCATCATGCCGTGTAATTACTCACATGGCGAGTACATACCTGTTCTCCAACAGGAGTGTCTCGTCCTTTGGGAGTGTGGTACAGTGTCACGCTCCTCTCCGAATGCTAATTTGTGCACGAATATGTGCATGATTGATGGAATAATAAGTAGAATAGCCAGAAGTGTGTGTCTGTGTGTCTGGTTAGTGGGCTGTCCTTCCTCAGCCCTCCCCACCACAGTAAATCCAGCTCTCTGGCTCTGACATCATTAAGAGGCTAACACCAGTCCCCGGGGCCCCAGAGAGAAATCCACGTTCCTCTGTGTGTGCATGCATTATGTGTATTCTGCTTTTTTGTTCTCTGTCCTAATTCTAATTCACGGCCATGCTCTTTCTTACGTGTGGCCTGTGAAATGATCCAGCAGAGCAGTAAGTGAAGTGGAAATCTGAAATTCAGTTGCAGCAGAAACTCAGAGGAAATCTGAAATAATTTTACTTTGCATCCAAGTCCATATTGTTCCCTTGAGGCTCACGTTGTCAATCCATTTTAATTCCTGTGTATATGCGTGTGTCCAAGAAATCCATCTGCTCTCCCCTTGTTAATATCAGCCTCCGAGGGACCCTTGAGCACAAATCCTCCCCTTCTTGCGCTCATTTACCAGACATAAATGAAGGGAGAAACATCAGCTTCAGTATGCGAGTCCATCTCATGTCTTACAGTCTGTATATTTTTTAGTTATTACATTTGTAAAAAAAATAATAATAATAATCACAAAAAAAACACTGAAAACAAGTTGATTTCTAAAACACCTCTGATGTAAAGTGATTGTCCAGTTATACCTTAGCAAGCCTAACTAGGTACTGCAAACCCGTAACTCTTCAGATTTTCCACATGTGCAGTTTTTGTGAATGGGGGACAAGTTTGATCCTCAACATTTCATGCGGTGTAAGGATTCTTGGTTTGGGTTTTCTTTCCAGAACTAAATGTATGTGCAAAAAGTATATGTACATCCCTGTAATGTGAGCAAGTATGAGCACCTCTATAAAAGCATTAGTTTAACACAGTTCCAAGGAGAAAAAACATCATCTGTGATCTTAGAAAAGCAATTGCTTCTGCCTATCTAGGAAGGGTTTGGCTATAAGGCCAAATTTGAAAACTATCAATCTACAGTGAGAAAGACTGTTTACAAGTGGAAAACCTGGTGGCCAGACTGTGCAATTCTTAGAGAAACTGCAAAAGATGCAAGAGCTACATCTGAGACACTACAGGCCTCAGTTAGCATGTTAAAGCGCTTAACAGTATAATTAGAAAAAGACTGAATAAATATGGGTTGTTTGGAAGAATTGGAGAAAGCCTCCTCACTCTAAAAAAGAAATGGCAGCAAAACTTAGATTTGCAAAGCTGCATCTGAGCAAACCACAAGACTTTGGAAACAATGTCCTTTGAACAGATGAGACTAAAGTGGAGATGTTTGGCCATAATGCACAGCACCATGTATGGAGAAACCCAAATATAGCGTACCAACACAGTGGAGGAGGAATGATGATTGGGCCTTGTTTTACAGCCACAGGACCTTAGCACCCTGAGTCACCATGAGCTCCTCTGTATACCAAAGTATTCTAGAGTCAAATGTGAGTCTAACAGCTAAGGCACAGCAGCAAATCTATAACAGAATAACTGAAAAAGAAAAGAATCGAGGTGTTGTAATGAACCAATCGAAGTCCAGACCTCAGCCTGAGTGAAATGCTGTGGTGTGCAACCTTAAGAGAGCTGTGCATAAACAAATGACTGCAAACCTCAATGAATTCCTCTGCAATGATATGAGCGACTGATAAAGACATACAGAAAACAGTGAATTCACATTACTGTTGCTAAAAGTGGCTCTACAGGCTCTACAAGCTACTAAATCATGGGATGGACTAAACAGTGAACATGAGGGTCCCATGGAAACCTTCTTTTTCCCATGACTGTAGCTACAGAGGCAGTATGCCTTAGATATTATCTTTTACATCTGAAGTTATCAGTGAGTAAAATCCTGAACTGTGAACACTTCTGGGGCAAACCGACCTCAGAGGTAATTGTCATCTTACTTGCTAAAATTGCTGTACTGTCAGGTCAGGATATTCCTCAAGTTTACTGTGCTGAAGCTGACCTATAAGAACAGAAACGTCTGGTCAGCGAATGCCAGCTCAAACTTGGATTTAACCACTCTGTGTTCAGATACCTGGAGTTAGCACACTGTTTCAGTCTCTTATTTAAAGCTTTTTGATGCAGCTCACCACGCCAACACTGCACACCTCCTGCTGTTTTCACAAAGTCAGAATTTTTATTTTGTTTCCCTTTATCTCACTCGCACAACCATGCTAGAGTTACGGACAGTACACCTCAACTATTATGCATGAGACCTTGTTGCTAGGCAACACTGGCCTATGTCAGAATGTCTTTACATGCAAGATCAGACTGTGCATCTTTCTTTTTTTTTAAGTAGGATATTTGCAAAAGTTTTGCAGACCGGTTTGACTGGTGGTTTATCAGAAGAGACATGTGAAGGGGAGATGAGGATACCTGTGTGTGTGTGTGTGTGTGTGTGTGTGTGTGTGTGGCTATTAATCTTGCTTGCTGGGCATGCACTCTGTTTTAGTATTTTTTCTTTTGCTGTCAAAATTAACCCCACAAACTTTAACTTTAACATTTCGCTTATATTAATTCCCCCGATTTACTTTAGATTTGTTTTAAGTATTTCTCACATTCACATCTCACTTACTGTTTTTCTTTGCTTTTTCTTTGTTTTGGTTTTTTTTACAGATTTTTTAAAGCTTCCAGTGTGGATATTGTGGAATTTTAACCATTTAAATACTGATCACTGTTGTAAGGTAATTTAAAGATTATACTTTTTTTATAAAGAGGAAAAACAGAGAGATGTGTGTGTGTGTGTGTGTGTGTGTGTGTGTGTGTGTGTGTGTGTGTGTGTGTGTGTGTGACTCATTGTACATTACATAATTTTGAAGCTGAAGGAAGTGACAGGTGGGGCGGGACAATGTGGTGTTTATATTTTGAACAGTCAAAACTGTCCATCTAATCCTCATGTTAAGCTTCAGAGCTGAACTCGAAGCACCACATGTCCTCACATTTGGATGTTACACCCTAGAATAAAGCAACACTATGTGACACGATCAAGGCTTTAAACCTGCAGCATCGAAAGTATTAAATCTAAATATACTGTTAAACACGTTTTAACGTTACTAAAAAGAAACATTTCTTTTATAAAATGTTTTTTATATGTGTATATATATATATATATATATATATATATTTTTTTTTTTTTTTTTTTTTTTTCATAGTGTATATTTTTAAAGCTTGAAACAAATACAGTTCACAATGGATTTTTTAAAATGTTGACACTAATAATAATGCAGGGATGTCCTGAGCGATGCATAGCTGACTTTGATATTAAGTTGGTCAGACCGGTGAAAAAGCATGATAAATGTGTAAAATCGGGCGATCGTCTTGGCAGTTTGTCTTGTAATCGGGAGGTTGCCGGTTGTCAGGTTTATATTGTGGATTGTCATTTATGCTTAGAAATATATAACCATATATTCTTAGAGGTGTTTAATCAATTGCATATTGATAGGATCTGTGATCCTTAGCAGTCTGCAAAGACTCTGTGTGCATCCCAGAGCACTCTGGCATACACACACATCCTGGGGTCATGAGAGAGGTCGTACCTTCTCTTACTGTTTTATGGTATGATAAACACATCTATGTCTGTTTTAGTATAAGTGCCTTTTGTTTAGATGAACTGCTGGACTTCCAGGCCAGCAGGTTTAGGGAAGTCGTTCATGGGGTCACATCCCCCCCCCCCCCACACACACACACACACACACACACACACACACACATACTTATACGTACACACAGACAAAGTACTCTTTGTTTACATGTATACCTATGTAAGATGTCATATGTTAATGAACCTATGCATATTAATGTAACCACAATAAAAGGAGCGCTACAGGGAACCTGGCTGAGAGTCCGACGGAGGTCAAGTGGGCGGAACGAAACTCGGCTCCAGTCGGGTCTCCCTCGTGCACGAGTAACACAAAGAACTTTGGTGACTTGCGTCTTGCTTTTGCTGTTGTAGTAGAATTGTCTCGTTCCAGCGAGGGGTTGTGCTAGACAGACTCATCACCGGTTCGAGCCCCGGCTCTGACAGTCTCGGTCGTTGTATCCTTGGGCAAGACACTTCACCCGTTGCCTACTGGTGGTGGTCAGAGGGCCCGGTCGCGCCAGTGTCCGGCAGCCTCGCCTCTGTCAGTGCGCCCCAGGGTGGCTGTGGCTACAACGTAGCTTGCCATCACCAGTGTGTGAATGTAGTGCAAAGCGCTTTGGGGTCCATAGGGACTAAGTAAAGCGCTATACAAATACATGCCATTTAACATTTTAAAATTAGGTTCTGGTAGTCCATTACCCATACTGTCATGTAATTTTAAACTATAAAGTTTTCATTAATTCACAGAAAATGTCCTTTTTTTCCCCATGTGGACACACTGTAAGAAAAAGAAAATCTGACTTTTCATAGTACATAGTTAAAAAACAGGAAATCTTCTGTAATTTAATTGTTTATCTATTGGTTAATTACTTTCGTGTAATATGAATGGAACTAGGGGGAGGGGGTAAATTTGGAAAATATATAAAACTTATAAAAATACAGTTAAAAGAAAAAATCTATGCACTCCACATTTTCTAAAGCTGTCCACTGGGCCAGATGAGAGTCTTGGTCGAGGCGATCCTGGCCATTGGGCCTTATGTTTGACACCCCTGATATAAAAGAACAAATGATCTCAAATAATATAAGCAGACCACAAGGCGACTGCTGTTGTGATTTCGCACTATATTAAAAAAATTGATTGAACTGAATTTGAACATGAAATCTAACAAAGCCATCACATTCAAGTGAATGTGGTTTATAGTGGTTGGGAAATTATCAAATTACCTTTCTGCAAAACACAAAAAAACTGCAAACACAGTGTTACTGAAATATTGTTCAGGTTGACTGGAGTGAGCAGTAATCGAGGAGAAAGCAGGTGCTTGATTCTTGGCTCAGACTCTTGAGAGTCTGAGTTGAACCCTTTGTTTGTCGTAGTATAAATGTTTGGTGAAAATAAAACTTGGTCAAGCTGACTCACACCAAAGGTCACTTTTCACAGGAAAACGTAAATAATTGTAATGTAGACCTATTATGCTCATTTCCAGCTCTATTTTCTTTGGGGGGGGGGGGATCCAGTAGAGTACCTTTGCATCAATGACCATTCAAAATTATCTTGACTTATGTTTTACAAGGCCTCACTTGATCCTCTGTGGCGAAACAAGGCATTTAACCTTCTTTTAAAGGCACCTTGCCGTGGAAGCCAACTTTCCTTTGATTGGCTGGGTTTGAACATCAAGTGGGTGGGGCTTCTGTGCTATGTCCCTGAGATGACCGTAGTGAGAACATCCAGACTCTACATACCCTTTAAGTGTTTTAATGCTTCGTTTAAGCTGATGATGATTTTGCTATTGAGTAGTTATCATTCCTACAGGTCTTAGGATTAACACGCATGTTAAATGAGTGTGAAAACTGGCCTCTTGCACTCCATACATAAGTCTGGTATGTCCACAGTTTACCTTTAAGGTGATAATAATCATTTCATTTTATGTTCTGCAAAGGTAATCAATGTCTGTAACTGAAAAAAGCTGAATTTTAACCTAAAATTCATCTGCCCTTGACCTGCAGTTTGCTACAGTAACATTTCAATGGATGAAAGTCCTGTGAATAATATAGCAAAGTGCTATCGGCTGTAGTTAGTTCAGTGGGGGATTAGTCCAGTGGGAGGTGGTGTTGCTTTGAATTGGAGTGGGCGTGCTCACTTTCTCTTTCTCAGTGACCATTTAGCTATCGGTAAGCATTTCAAGTCACTTGTATAAATATTCATGTTGTCACGTGTGCGTGACTGGAAGAGCTGGACAGATTTACGCTTGTTTTCATCAAATTTTATCAGTCACAGGCCCTCCGTCCCCCATCCCCCTCGCTCATCACCCTTTCTCTCTATTCTTCTTTCTATTCCCCGTTACTCTGCGGTCCACTGTTAACACAGGTCTCGTTGTGTGTGCGTGTGTGTGTGTGGTGTACCCTGGTAGTTTTCCATGAGGGAAGGTTGCGAGGGCCCCAGGGGAAAGTCTTCACAGAGGGGAGGAGTCAGCATAGGAATTCTGTCTGTATGTGTGTTTGTGAGAGAGAGAGGTAAAATGATTATGATAATGAAGAGGTATGGGGGATGTGGGGGAAGTTACAGGTGTGTGCATGTGTGTGTGAATGAACTCCCACTGAGAAATAACTAGCAGCAGAGTGAAAAAAGAGAAAACTCTAGAGTACAAAGGGCATCTTGAGTGTGTGTCCTTCTCGTGTGCAGTGTCAGGAACTGAGATGGTGTTGTACAAAAGGTGAATAGCAGCTGGGAAGGAGAGACTTTAAGAAAATGGAAGACAGATAAGAGCTTCTTGAAGGAGAGTGAAATCAAGACAGAAAAAGTTGGGGAAATGCAGACAAGGAAATCCTTTGTTGTGAGATGCCTGTGTCCTTTCCAAGGACAAGATGACATTCCAGTACCGTCATGTGACAAGTCTCCTCCTCTCCTGTCTGTTCAGCTCCTCCTTTCCAACGTTATCTTGTCCCTCCCCTGACATTTTCCTCTGCTCTTAGCTTCTCCCAGCAAGTTACCTTTCTTTGTCCACTGTGGTGAAGGAGAGGTTAATGAGAAGGTGAGAGACTTTTAAGTGTATAACGCCGATTCCAGAAAGGTTGTGAGGCTGTGTAAAATACAAATAAAAACTGAATTTATTGATAAAAAAAACATTGTGAACCCACATTTTTATTCACATCAGAACATAGAAAACGTGCCATTTTAAGAAGAAAAAAAAGGTCATTTTTAATTTTATGGGAGCAATGTCAAAAAAGTTAGGACAGGGCCATGCTTGCCACTTTCCCTCATTCTTGCCTGATATATTATTCTAGCTGCTTAACAGTCCTGGATCTACTTTCTTGTATTTTTCATTTCATGAATGAGTTCATCTGGTGATGAACCAACCTACACTTTTACTATCAAGTCATGCTGTTTTAATAGATGCAGTATTCAATTTAGCATTATCTTGCTGAAATATGCAAGGCCTTCCCTGATAAAGACTTTGTCTGGATGGAAACATGCATTGCTCTAAAACCTGGATATACCATTCATCACAGAGGGTGACTTTCCAGATGTGCATTCTGACAGATGTGCAATCTGACAATTCCATAGACATTAATTGCCCTTAGATGCAGTATTCAGTTTAGCATTGTCTTGCTGAAATATGCAAGGCCTTCCCTGAAAAAGACTTTGTGATGAATGGTATATCCAGGTTTTAGAGCAACGCATGTTTCCATCCAGACAGAGGGTGACTTTCCAGATGTGCATTCTGACAGATGTGCAATCTGACAATTCCATAGACATTAATTTCCCTTAGATGCAGTATTCAATTTAGCATTGTCTTGCTGAAATATGCAAGGCCTTCCCTGAAAAAGACTTTGTCTGGATGGAAACATGCGTTGCTCTAAAACCTGGATATACCATTCATCACAGAGGGTGACTTTCCAGATGTGCATTCTGACAGATGTGCAATCTGACAATTCCATAGACATTAATTGCTCTTAGATGCAGTATTCAATTTAGCATTGTCTTGCTGAAATATGCAAGGCCTTCCCTGAAAAAGACTTTGTCTGGATGGAAACATGCATTGCTCTAAAACCTGGATATACCATTCATCGCAGAGGATGACTTTCCAGATGTGCATTCTAACAGATGTGCAATCTGACAATTCCATAGACATTAATTTCCCTTAGATGCAGTATTCAATTTAGCATTGTCTTGCTGAAATATGCAAGGCCTTCCCTGAAAAAGACTTTGTCTGGATGGAAACATGCGTTGCTCTAAAACCTGGATATACCATTCATCGCAGAGGGTGACTTTCCAGATGTGCATTTTGACAGATGTGCAATCTGACAATTCAATAGACATTAATTGCCCTTAGATGCAGTATTCAGTTTAGCATTGTCTTGCTGAAATATGCAAGGCCTTCCCTGAAAAAGACTTTGTCTGGATGGAAACATGCGTTGCTCTAAAACCTGGATATACCATTCATCGCAGAGGATGACTTTCCAGATGTGCAATCTGACAATTCCATAGACATTAATTGCCCTTAGATACAGTATTCAGTTTAGCATTGTCTTGCTGAAACATGCAAGGCCTTCCCTGAAAAAGACTTCGTCTGGATGGAAACATACGTAGCTCTAAAACCTGGATATACCATTCATCGCAGAGGGTGACTTTCCAGATGTGCAATCTGACAATTCCATAGACATTAATTGCCCTTTTCCACTAGTACCTACTTGGGTGGCTCGGCACGGCTCAACTTGGTTTTTAGGGTATTCTGTTAGGTGGAAAACCCTAAAACCCCGGCCGGGGTTCCAAGAAATCTGAGGCAAGCCAAAAATGTGACGTCAACATACTCCATGATATTGATTCGCTAGTCAGTGATGTCACTCGGTGAGTCATCCTCTCTGAAAATCAAAACTGGCAGTTTTGAAACCCAGCAACCAGGGAAATGGCTACACAAAAGACAACGCTGTGTTCCCCGACTCTGATAAAAACCCAAAGACCAAGCAGCAGGTATACCATCGCCTTGACGTCCTCCATCACCAATTCAGACTTTTGATAACTGATGACAGATTTTCTCGTTTTAATTTTCTGACCACAGAGGCTTTTCTACTTTGCCTCTGTACATTTTAAACCAACCTTTGCCACGGAGAAGATGGTGACGTTTCTGGTTATGATTCTCCACCCATTTTTCTTCATTCCTTACTTCTAAGAAACTCTGCCAATCATGTTATTGGCCTGTTGCTAATTAACCGAATTAGATAAAAGTGTTCCTCCAGCTGTTTCTGTTTACTCCCCCCTACTTTTCTAACCTTCTGTGTCCTTCCACCAACATTTTGAGATGTGTTGCTGCCATCACATTCAAAATGAACCAATACTTTTCATCCAATAAGAAAATGTCTCAGTTCAAACATTCAATATGTTTCTCTTTCATTTGAATGTCTTTTCTGTTGCAGGTTTCTAAACAGGCTCAGTAAACTTTTTTTGCCTTAACTTTGATTAAAGACCAATAAATAAATAAATTCACTCTAGATTTCCAGGAATATATGGTTAAATCCATTGTTTGGAAAACTGAGCATTTCACTTCAGGGGTAATCAGCCCTAATCCACCACCTAGATTAGTGGGGATTTACTCATTATTAACTCATGCACTACAGGTCTGCCAGTTTCATGCCCACTGCTTATTAAATTGTAGAAAAGAATATTTCCATCAACCTCAAGAATAACAGGAAAAATACAGCTGTGTGTGGATGCAGTGATTGTAACAAATTTCAAGGAAATAGAAGAAACTGAATTACATATTTCAGATTAGGGTACACACTGAACACCTGTGGCTAATTTAGAATCACCAGTTAACCTCACATGTATGTCTTTGTGATGAAAACCAGAATACCTGGGGAGAACGTGCCTCACACAGAAAACCATAAACTGACCTGAAGGTTCAACCTCAGAACCTTCTTGCTGTGAGATAACAGTGTTTAGCCCCATACCACCATGCTAACCAGGAAGCTAACTTTTTTTTTTCATGTCAGACATAAAGGTGACCACTGACCGAGTCATTCAGGGAAGTGAAGGCAGTTTTACTGTGGAAGGCAGTTACGAGAATCTCCTTTTATTTTTTTTTAAAAGCTTTCTCAACAAACAACGCCACACAGCTGAAACAAACGCTGCATGACTTTTGAAATGAAGCTGATAGCAATGACTCATTGCTATGTTACACATTCCAATGTGTTTTTTCACAGTTTGTATTTTTTGTGATCATCCCAGTTCAGGACCTTGACGTATCTTTTACCTAATATGTATTTAGTCTCGAATATGTTGCAACTGAGATGCCTTTGAACACATACAACAGTGTGTAGCCATTTTCTGCTTCGGGCAAAACCTTTGTCATAACAAAACTTGCACAAACAAAATCTTGGTTTGAAGACAACAATTATGTTCCCTTTTATTTTGGTAGCTGCAGCCATAATTAGTGAGTAGGTGCATGTTTACAACTATGGAAAGGCATAATGACAACTTAGAGCTGTATCTGAAATCATCAGAGGTAGCTGGCTGAAGGCCTGCGCCCTGGATGTTGATTTTTTGATAACAGTCTCTTGAGACAAACACAAGATTTGCTCAGACAGTTAAGCAACAGCATTTGATGGCCTTTCTTAAACACATTCACTGAAACCAATCTCCTGATCTTTTGACCTTAGTTTGACTCCCAAACAGACTGCATAGTGACTCTATGATTGAATTGTGTAAGACTGAAACATCACAGCTGAGAAAAACTGACCATGGTGTCAGGATTTAGGGCAGCAGCGGCATAAACTTCACTTTGGGTGGTTGTCTAGTAAAGCAGAGCACGATTTATGTCTTTAAAACTAAATTTTTTAAACAAATGCCTGGTTCTGCTGAAGGGTTCCTCCTCTTAAAAAGGAATTTTTCCGTCCCACTGTCACCAAATCCCTAGCTCATGAGGGGTCATATGATTGTAGGGGTTTTCTCTGTTGTATTATTGTAGGGTCTAACTTACAATATAAAGCACCTTGAGGCAACTGTTGTTGTGATTTGGAGCTGTATAAATAAAACTGAATTGAAAAAAATGTAATTGAACAATTTGCAATGTTGCTATTCTGTAATAACACATATATTAAATACTCAGTCTTGACTTTATATTCCTAACGTACTATTTTGCGACCTACAATGTGTTTAAAACAAACCTTTAAAAGCAGTTTTTGACAGAGGTGCCACAGAGATATTGTGGGAGACCTTAAAACACACAAACAAAAGTAATGGAAAATAAAGACTTTAACGTGCTAGTTCCTCTGCAGCAGAAGGTGAAACGCTGGAATAGCGGTGCTTTGAGCTAAATATTTACGTCAGCATGCCTACATGTCTATGTGCTCACAATAACAATCCTCACTTGCTGACATTTACTTGTTTGTGGTGTTCAAAAGGCTTAAAATTTGCTAAACACAAAGAACAAAAGAGATTGGCTCGTATTTGTTTTCACACATATTGGCAGGTTTACCTGATGATGGTGCTTGATGTGACGTAGAGAGCCACATTTCATGAGGACTACAAAAAAGCCTCTAATAAAAGTAGCTGTTTGAAGTGCCTTAAGGTGATTGCTGTTGTGGTGTACAAATAAAACTGATTAGAATTAAAATATTCCAGTCATGACCAAAATAGAAGGTTGAGTCCAGGAGCCACTGGACTGATGTTGCCACCACAGACTGAAAGCCCTAAGGACTGCCATGATGCAACAGTTACTAAAAATATTCAAGTATAATACTTGCAGGATGCATCAGTGTCACAACCCCAGGTGTCATTTTTTGTCTGTAGGTGGCACGTGTTGAGCTAGAGCTGCAAGTGCAGGCACGTGGGCAAAGCTTGCCAATGCTTTCAGTCAGATAGGTGTCCCCAGATTATGTTAAAGGATCTATTTTAACCGACGTTACCATGTTGACCCAAACCTAACCAACCTGTCATCAAAAAAGGCCTGAATTTAGAAGTTTTTCAGTCTTTAGGGAATCATCCAGAAAACCCATAAGACGTGTGGTGAGAAGAAAATCACTAGCACATTACTTGCATGTGGTGATCATTTTGGTATGTGTCTGTTAGCAAACTAGCTTGCATCCACACTGGGGTTTGCACATTGCAGTATGTGTGCATGAATGTGTGAGAAAGAGTGAGCTCAGACAGTAGCTCTTTGTTGCTGTTGCCAGGATTTTGGATCAGCCAGGCTGAAAGTGCCTACAGTGACTCTTTCTTCCTTTATTCTCTCACTAGTTCCCTGTGCCACTATACTACAGCGCACAATGCTGGGAAATGTAAAACTATAACGTCACATGTACGTCTTACATAGCTTTTAATTTCTATTTTATTTGTACAGTGATTACATTTTAAAAGATTCAGATCATTTGTACTTTATATATTTTACATCCTGTCATTGGTTGTGATCAACCCCAAATTAAATATCGAGTTTAATTTTTGGTGTGAGTTCTTACAAAATGGAAAATTGGTGCAGAAATGTATTAAAACATGTGACAGCACACGTGAAAATACAGTACTTAATAGTTTATACAATTCTACAAGCTTGAAAGTCAATATTTGGGTGACCATCTTTATTCTTCAGCACAGTCTGAACTCTCTTAGGCAGCTTTCTTCTCATTTCTTTGAGTAGTAGTCTTCAAGTATAGTTCTCCAGGCTTCTTGAAGGACATTCAAAGCTCTTCTTTGGATGTTTCTGCCTTTTGTTCTGTTCTCTGTCAACATGATCCAACACTGCTTCAATAATGTTGAAGTCCAAGTTCTAGGGAGGCCAATCCATGACTGATAGTGCTGGATTGGCCTCAGATCAGGGATGGGATGTGTTTCAGCATCAAGCTCATTATAAGCACATAAAGGAATGTGTCAAAGAAACCCTTAATCTTCATCTGATGTGCTAAAAGATTTGTATTTGTGATTCTGATGAATATGAAGTTGTGAAGAATATTAACACAAGCTTTAGGAAAACTGCACATGAAGGAAAAAAATCTGTCAAAATCATTAAGACAAGTATTGATTCCCTAATTACTTCTGTACTGTTCATGGTTCAGTTTCAACTGCCTGTGTGCAGCTTTGACAGTGACCTTAGCCATACAATAAAACTGACAATAGCAATAATCTGAATTAGAAAAATACATCCCTTGCCCTGTCTGTCTCTTTCTCCCTCCATCTTCCTTTTTTCATTCCTCTAATTGCAGTGGGTAATCCTCAACCAGATTAAAGGGATGTGCGGGGTCTATGTGCGTGCGCCTGTGTGGTCTGAATGAACGACACATAGATCTCTGAGAGATTACATGATCCCTGTCATCATCTCACTGGGTGAAACTGACGAGAATCCAAATCCAATTTACTCTCCATTGACGTCCACTTGTACCAGGAATGCGATCTGGCAGCTTGTAAAGCAGCTAAACCGAACCACTTAGCATTTCCTTCATGTCAGAGAGGATGCCATGTGTGTTGCTGTAGCCTAGTTTGATTACACGTTGATCTGTCAGCTGGCCTATTTCTTGCTGACACTGCAGCTGATTTGAATGTTTACTAATTACACAAGCATTTTGTTGTGGTGCAAAAAGATTTCAGAAATTCTTTCAACTCTTCAATTCTTTCTTGGCCTGCAAGGAACCAAGCTTCTGGTAAATGGTTGGGTGTAGAAACTGCTATGGACTGCGTCTGTTTTATGCCTTATCTTCTCCTTTCATACACAATTTGACCTGGTTTTTGAATTTCCTGATTCAGGTGACTGACTTAACCATTGAAGAATATCCCATTTCACTGCGAAACTCTGGGTTGCTTCTACAGGTTGCTTTGGGTCATTTCCTATTTGCACTGTGAAGTCCTGTCCAATCAGTTTTCCACCAGTTTGGCTGAATCTGAGCAGACATTATTCCCTTTTACACTTCACCTCATCCTGCTGCTTCTATCAGCAGTCACATCAGCAATACATGCCATAACATTACTTCCACCATGTTTGACAGATGATGTGCTATGCTTCGGATCTTGTCTTGTTTCTCTGCTTCTCCATATTTTTCTCTTTCCATCATTTTTTGATGGTTTTATCTGTCCAAGAATCTTTTTTTTCCCCAAAACACTCTTCAGGCTCTTTTAAAGGGTTAGGTTTTTCTGCAAAAGCCATTTCTAGGCTCATTGCTCTTGAGTTTTACACCTTGTTTTAAACCCTCTATCTCCATTCATGAAAATGTTTCACTTTTACAGTGATACATCTACATATGTGAGAGTCTGCTTGACAATTAAGTAAGTCTAAGAGAATGATAGCATCCTCAATCAGTTTATTACCATAAAATCCTCTCACTCATAGAACCAACTTGCTCCGACTCTTTCCGTCTTGTTTTTGTCCTACTGGCTTCTTTGCCAGTCATGTTGATGTTATGTCAGTCTTTGATACTGGTGCCAGATGTGGTCTGACAAACTTCAACACCATCTTGGACTATATCTGGCAGCAATAACCCTTTTTGTGGTGTTCTTCTGGAGGCACTGGTTCTGTTGAGGCACTCCAACAAGAACCTGTAGGAGGTAGAGAACTGATCCATGGGCCAATGTACTAAATTAACTGAAGCTGTCAGGTAGACCAAAGACTACCAGCTGCAGTCAGAGATGAAAGACTTACAAGAAAAACTCTGTTATTTATTTACTACTTACCAAGTAAAATATTCACAGAGGAGCACCTTATAAATAGTACTGTTTAGCATGTGAATGGGACCTGTGATGCATGGACAAAAATATTTAAAAAGTAATCTATTACAAAAGTAATGTACTATATATTCTTTATGAACTCTGCATGCCATGCTTAAGAAGAAGGCATCTTTCTTGCTTAGGGTTTGTATTACAGCATCTATTTGTAAATTAAAGATGTTTTGCCAACTAAACTGATGGGATTAAAAATGATTAAGGAAACTACTTTGACTGGGTTTTTTTTAATGTACTGATAAAGACTACAAAATATATTAAAGTGATATGGACCAAGTACAGTCCGGTTTTGAGTAGTTATTAGTTTGCTATAATGGCAGGCTTCTAATTTTAAACAAAATCATATTTAGTACAACCAATTTAGGGCAAAGGGGTTTTTTTTTTTATAACAATAATCCTCTGTTTGATGACAGAAAACAACTATGCAGCATTTAGCAGCATCATATCCATATAATTTTTTCTGACTTCATTCAGTTTTTTCTATATTTGTATGAGAGGAGAAGAAGTGGAAAACAAGCGAGACAAAACGTTGGTTTTTTTGTTTTTGTCCCTTTCGTTCATGGCAGCCTCAACAACAGTCTGTTTTCTCTTTTTTTGACCTTGGCACAGATATCCCAGCGTGTCCACAGAGTCTCTGACTTCTTCATCTGGAGTTATTCTCTGACAAGAAACATTTATGTCTGAGGCTATATAGCATGTTTTTGTGCAGTACTTAAATGTTTATTTTTTCTGTGAAAACGGGCCATTCTGTGTCTGTTTTATCAAAACCAAGCCAAAATTACTGCTAACACTGAAACCTACAAATGCACATGCTGAGCTAAATTCTAAACACAAAGAATAAATTACAGTCCTCCTTTTTTCAAGCTTTAGACAAACACCTAAGTTGGAAATTTTGAGTATGTGTGTGAAGTCTCTTTTTGGGAGTTATTAAGTCCTACTGGGAGTATGTCAGGCTTTCTGAACATGATGTTCTGTAGATTGTTCCTGCCTAAGGTTTCTGTTAAATGCTGGCAAAGTAAAACAAATATTCATTCAACTGACTTTTACTTAATACAGTTACCATTTTTTCTTTTAATTTGACTCAGTGCACCACCCCAGAGGATTTTAGTTCAAGCAGTCAAGATGTTAATAAAGTACAGACTTTCAGCTTTAATTCAAAATATTTATGAATTACAGACACTGTTTCTTTATTAGTCAACTGGCTAATAAGAAGTTTCATGTCCAGGTGAGACTTATTGCCTATTCCAGAACCAATCAGACAGATAAAAGAGTTGGAGTTGACTCCAAGTGTTGAAATTGCATTTGGTAGCTGTTCACTGGAACTCACAATATGAGCCTGAAAGAGATGTAAGCGCAAGTGAAAGAGGTCAAATTAAACCTTCTCCAACATCAAAAGGACATAAAGACCACAGATGAAGTCTAGGAAGTGGATGATCACAGAAGTATTTCCATGGTGAAGAAAAACAACTTCACAACATCTTACAGAGTCAAGAATGCTCTTAAGGAGGTAGGGGTATCACTGTAAGGGTCTGCAGGTTTGTCAAGGTTTACAACAAGGTGCAAAGCACTGATAGATGATATGACATGCGATCTATAGTGTATGCAAATGGATAATGACCCAAATCATACTGCAAAAGCAACCCAAGGTTTTCTCAGGGCAAAGAAAGGGGATATTGTTCAATGGCCAAGTCAGTCACCTGATCTGAACCCAACACAGCGTGCTTTTCAGTTCCTTTGAACAAAACTGAATGCAGCAAGACCGTCAAACAAGCAGCAACTGGTGGGGACTGTACAGCATCTCAAAAGAGGAACCACGACGTGTGTTGACAGCAAAGAAATAAAAACAATTCTTATATTTAAGAAATTAGTTTGTACAATTACTTTAATGGCCCTGAAATACTTTGGTTAAAACCCTTGAATTTAGTCACATGTTGATTGTGTTATTTGCAGTCCACTTTGATGTCATGTACAGAGACAAAATCATAAAAACTGTGTTATTGTCCACAACCTAATGTAAACCTAACAACATTTTTCACCTGGTTGTCCGAACTCTATGTTCCCACCCTACCTTCTGGGAACCATAGGTATAATCTACTGCAGCCTGTAATCCAGCTGGGCTGTTTAGTAACTTTACTTGTCTTTGAAGTGCATGTTAATGGCTAATTAGAATTTTATAATATTGTTATAAAAGTAAGACCAGCTCTTATCTCTGGGGCGTCAGTTATTATTGTTTGGTCAAGGCTCCTTTAGGTGTAACGTGTGCTTTGGTGGCGGTGCCCTGAAGTACTGGGTTATGGCATGAGTGAGACTGGGCTGTCACTTCCAGCTCATTATTTTTTCATTGAGAAATATTTGGGCTTTTCTCACATTCAGTGTGAAGTTCTTATTTTTCACTGGTATTGGTAGCAGTTTGATTGGGTCTTGGTGTTGTATATTGTGGTTGCTCTCTTTAGGCCTGAATGTTTTTATGATAATATTTGTGTCCCTTCTGCAGCACGTCTTTTTGTCCTGTCTCCCTCAACAGGCCACGGCAGATGGCTGCCCATCCCTGACCCTGGTTCTGCCAGAAGTTTCTTCCTGTTAAAAGGGAGTTTTTCCTTCCCACTTTTGCCAAGTGTTTGCTCATTGGGGCTGTCTGATTGTTCATGTTTTCTGTCTATTTTCTTTATTATATCTCCTTTATTATATTACAATCTTCACCTTACAAAATAAAAGTCAGTGCAATAGCATCAGCAAACTCTTAATTATCTTACCTAACTAAAACAATCTGATGCATTTCATTTCATTTTAATTCTTTTTTCACCTAGTCATCCATGTCACACCTGCTGTGTCCTGCCCCACAGCTTGGGAACGACTGTACAAAGACAAAGCATTGCCGATAATACTGATGCTTTCACTTTGTGTCTTGTGTTGGCATTTTCCCTTGGGAACTGGAGGCGTTACCAGTCAATGTTTTTATATTTGGGTCCACAGCAGGGAGATGCTTCTGCACACAGTACATGTTTTAACAGCCTTAAGCTCAGAGAAAATCTGGTGTGTAATCTGCCATATCATTATTAATTTTGCCCTGAAAACGTATCCAGGTTAAAATGCCCAACTGTGCAGAAGAAATAAACATTACTATACATAAATAAATAATATTAATATGCAGCTTTTCTTTGGTCTAAAATAAGCATGTCATCATTAGCTTCTAACAGCGTTGTCGGACCTATGATCCAAAATGGTTTTCCACAAACTTGTGATTGCTCACATTGGTTATGTCCATGTTTCATATACAGTTGGTGGTCTACCCCCATCTTCATCATCATCAGATAATACAGATTTCCACAGAGTTTAATTAGCTCATCAATTTTGCTATGACTTCACATTCTGTATCACATAAATATAATCTGCTGATGAAAAGGATATTTTTATGGTAACTTTACCCATTGCAGGCATCCAGGAACACATTATGTCTCCAAATAGTTATTAATATAAGTCACATTAGTGTAACAGCAAAAAAAAAGAAGCTAATATAAAGGCCTTAACCTTTGGTGCATGGAGAGTTAATCTGACTGCGAGCACTCTTCTCGATGTTGTAAATGAACAAATATACATGATGATATGTTGTGCTGTTACAGCACAAGGATTTACTGTCTCAGTGGGGTGGGAAACATGCTGTTCTTATCATGTGGCTGTAATTTGGATCGACTGTGGTTGCATTTTACACATCTGTGCTTTTTGTTCACATCACTCCTCATGTGAATGTTTTATGTCAAATTGAAAATAAATGGCACAAAGTCAAATTTATTTAATGAATATATTATATATTATTATAATATATATAATATACAGATTCCAAGTATCTGTAGGCTTTGTGCTGTCTTGTACAAGTACTTGGGTGGGGGAAGGGGTTCTCAAGAAACCTTGAAGAAGCCTCCAGTAGGAATAAGATGTAGCAAACAAGTCACACATTTCAGCTGTAATCATATGATAGCTTCTCAAGTAAACAACAGATGTATGTCTATTTGTCAGGCATCTCTGGAGGAGTAGAAATGACATAGCAAGGCAAATGTTCTCACATGTCAACACGGGTTTGGCTGTCACCCTCGCTGCAGGAGTGGCTATGAGGAGGACAAAGCACTAAAATCTAAATCTTAAGAATCACTGGTCTGTACGTGTACCGCACGCCATGATGAGTTATTCTGAAATGACCATTCACTGCTATAGTCCATGTAGGCAGTCAGTATGTTGGCACTACTATAGACGGCTTGTTGGCTGCTTTCTTGCTCCAGTCAGCACTTTATAGAGCACTCACTCACACGTTGCATATCCAGGTTTAGTCTCAGTTTAGGGAACTTTGGGACCCTTTTTGCTATATTATCAAAGGTAGATTTTAGTGTTCGTTCAAGCCCAGTGTTGAATCCCTCTGACATAAGAAACTCAGTAAAGCTCTTCAGCAATGCACAACAGACACTTTTCCATTCTTTAAATGCACAGTCCAGAATGCTTGCTTGATGGCAAGCAGCTTTCGAAGGAAGTATTCCCAAGCCAGCTGAGAGATATAATCTCTCCAGTGAGTCCCGGGTCTGTCCTGGCACTTTCCCCGGGTAGACGCTTCACGCCTCACTAGGAGACTTTCAGGATGGATTGCAGTCAGATGACCAAACCACCTCAGTTGGCTCTTTTGAATGTGGGGAAACAGCAGCTCTGCTCTGAGCTTCTCCCAGATGACCTCCTCACCCTAGTCTAAGCCCAGTCACCCTTTGGGGGAAGCTCATTTCTGCTGATTGTCATGCTTTAAGCCAATAAACCCAGGTGATGGTAGGAATGTAGACTAGCCAGTCTACATTCTTGGCTCTCCTATTCACAAATCCTGAATAGTTACACTAATAGTTACATTGAAATGTTACATTACATTACATTTCAGTTTAAGAACAGTTTAAGAGGTTATATTTATGCATTTGCATGTGCATTTTTGGACATGCTTTTTTGATTTCTAACCATTTGTCTTTATGGTTATGTGTGTCTGCATCGTGAATGCTTTATACCCACTCTCTTTTACATAGTACTGTATATTTTGCAAAGTTGGCTTCCATTATAATCACTTTTCTTAAGCATAAGTACGGCTGCTCACATTCCTGTCTTTTAAAAAAAAAAATCTAGCTCTTCAGTGTCTTTTAGATTGCTTGGACCCTGTGCCCCTGCTGCTGGTGTTTCCTTTAATACTATTCATACTAACTCTCATGTAGTTGGTAGGACAGTAACGGTCTAAAGGCCATGTTTTACGTTTTCAGCTCCCACGTTGTTTGTGTATGACAGAGCATTGTTTAGGGTTATACAAGAGCCTATAATGCCTTAATTACAGAACTAAGACCTACATTATCTCCATAAACTCTCTGAGGGAGCCACTTAGGCTCAATCATGGTTCGCTGTTTTGGTTTTATTGATGCAAGAATTGCATAATTTCTGTGTGGGAGGTGAACATCCCAAAGACTCAAGCATCCACATGTACAAACTCTGTAAATGAAAGTCTAAACACAAATTTCAAATGTGTGTGCTCGTGTGTTTGGATAGAAGGTGTGATCATATGTCGTTAAGACAAAGGTATATCTCTGGGTGTTGACATGACGGGCACATTTTGTTAATTAGCATCCTGATGACTTTCAGATCACTACACCACAAACCAATATCCTTTCCCGGGTTTGGTTGTACTGCGGTGAACTACAGCTATTATGAGTTGATATGCAACAGTGTGGGAAAAAAGAAAAAGTCTCAAATGGTTTTTTGGCTTTAGTTAATGTAAGGGAGCAGCAGGCAGCAAACCAAGGAATTTGTTTTTAGCATGTTATGTTAAACACAGTGGTTTAGCATAGTAAAGGGCATTCCAGAGCGGTAATTACTTAAAGTAATATAACTTGGAAATGAATTGCAAGATCTTTTTTTTCATAAGGGAAGTTCAGAAAGCTTCAGGCTCATTGGATTACTTCCATTGCATTCCAAATTGTATCTTTGCTATGTGCACCAGTTTACCTGGTGCACATAGCAAAGATACTATGTGCACCAGGTAACCTGCACCCTCACAAGATAAAAGTCCATTTTAATTATCTAGTCCCTATTTTCAGCCATTGTTAATGAAGATTTGAGGAAATAAGTCACCTTCATAGCTGGATTCACTCAAGTTTCTCAACCTCGAGCGGGTGGAGATATCATAAACACATAAACGCTTCAGGTAAAATTAATGAGCAAGAAAATGTAAATGGTTTTTTCATAATGGCAGAATGAGGGGTGAAAGTCAAGCGGAAGACAGGAGGCAGTTAGAGCAACGCATAGGGGTTGAGTAACCTTTAGCCCCCACCTGGTCTTGCCCTGCCCAGCTACAGCTCCACCACGTCAGGTATAAAGGTGTGCCAAACTGATGCTACCTATCGTCTCTGCTCCGGAGAGCGTGGAAGATACAGGAGTGAAAGAGGCAGTGCAGGTGTGGAAGAGAGAAGTGGAGGAGGGAAGTTTAACTTGTAAGGCAGTAAGATTGACTGCTGTTGGACTTGAACTACAATCATGGGGTTTGGAGTGAGTACTGAAATTTTGTCAGACATTTTGGCCTTTAAACTTAGCTTAAGATTAGGTTCTGCATTTCTTTTCAAGTTTGAAATCAGTCTAACTTTTGGGATTTTGGTTAAGAAATAGAATTTCTTTTAAGAAAAAACAAAAAATACTTCTTGTCTTTTCCAAATCATGAGGTTATGCTTGGGGCTAGGTTTGGAGTCAACATCAGTGACAACCTAGATCTCACAGGGTTCAATTTGTCGTTGCGTGTTAATGTGAATTCTTCTTTTTCTAACTTAAATGTACTTTTACAGCTTTGGCAGCATTATAAACCCGAGATTATCCGGATCCAGACATCCAGATTAAAGAATTTCGCTCTTCTAACAGCTTTTAACACCGGTGTCAGAGCATGTTTGAACAGGATGGCTGACCTGACTTTCTGCTCTTACTTTTGCACAACAGAAGTGGAAGCTTCGGGGCAATTTCCCTCCACATATGTTCAGTCTTATTAATGCCCCATTTTGTGCCACTTTCTTCTCCCCAGAGAGGAAAGGATAACTACAAACTGGCAGCAACGTCAGAAAATGGAGGAAAGAAAAGCAAGAAGGCTAGAAAGAAGAAGGACATGGATGAGCTGAAGAAAGAAGTGGACCTGGTGAGTACTCAGCTCACGTGTAGCCACTCTGTAATCATCTGTAACTTGACTGGCTTGATATCGTGTAAGAACAATTAGAATTTTAAGCGTGCAAAACTATTGCTAAATAGTTTTATGTGTCACAGAAAGAAAAAGGCATTGAATAGATTTTCATGAACTTTAATGACACTCAGTCATTGCCAGTGGCCACAGCAATGATGCAGTCATGGCTGAGGCAAACCTCTGCTTTGGCCTCATTGCTGGTCACATGAGATGTAGGTGTCTGAGCTATATTTCATGAAGATTGCTGCTTACACTGGTGAACGTACACTCCCATGTTATTAAGATGCTGTCAGCTATAATTACCTTCTAAGTCATGTTTATCTAGATTGGTTTTTAATGCTGAGTGAGTGAGAGGCTCTGTTGTTGTTGTGTTCTGTGGTTTCTTAGATCTAATCAACTCATCCTTCATGCGCAAACAGTATATACATGGACAGCATTATTCTGCTGCTACATTCACATAATAAAACACATATAATAAAATGCATGCCTGCCTGTGGGATTTTGGCTTGTTTTACTCAATGTTTTTCAATCTCTTTGTTTTTCCTCTCCTGCTCTCTCAATAGGATGATCACAGGTTAACCTTGGAAGAACTAATCAGGAAATATGGAACTGACCTAACCAGGGTGAGCACTCCAGACGGGCGCGTGGGTGTCTAGTTTTTTAGAAGTGTGTTTTTTTTTAGAAGATAATCCCACGGGTCAAGGAGGATTTCACAGTCCAACATGAGGTTATAAGCACATGGCTAAGGACAGGCAACAGTTTAGTGTGCTTTGGTAAATGGACTGGTACTTATGTAGCAGTGTTTCTTAACCTTTTGGAACCGCAGCACATATTTCACATTAGACAACTCACACGGCACACCACCCAAAAAAATTGTCACAAAAAGCATATTGATCATTTTTCACCAGACATAGCGGAATCGGTTCGGTTTGTCCCCAGTATACTTTTTTTGCTTTGTTCTGAACACTACTCATGCTAGGACCTTCATCTGGGTCGGAATGTACTCCAGGACCCAGTTCAGATTGACTACTTTTTCTTTTCAAATATTTATCTATTGCTACTACGTGCTGCGTCGTCTCAATCATAGCATGAGTATTATGTAATTTCTTCTTCGTCTTCTTGTGTTTTACTGGCAGTTGGCAACTCATTTAATTAGAGCAGGTAGGTGTACTGCCCTCTAGTGGGAGAGAATGTAATTGTTCTGCCCGTTACGCACACCGGACGCTTAGAGTACTAATCAGGTGGAACCAGGTAATCGTCCACGGCACACCTGATAATTTCTCACGGCACATTGGTTGGGAAACACTGTTATATAGCACCTTTCTACTTAATAGGGGCACTCAAACTGCTTTCACCCAATCACACACACACATTAATACATTGTTTATATCTATACTAAGCACTTTTATCTAACATGTCAACATGTTCATACTCAGATAGCTGCATCGGGGGGAAATTTGGGATTCAGTTTCTTGCCCAAGGATGCTTTGACACATGGACAGAAGGAGCCTGAGTTTGAGTCATGGGCCGTGTGGCAGCTATTTGTTTCTTTAGCCTAGGTGTAATTAGCTTTATGCCTTCATTCATTCCAATAAAAGCTGGTTGAGGAATATTTTCTCTGTAAAGTAACATCCATCCATTCTTTTCTGTCTAACCAGTCGTCAGGAGGGTGGAGCCTATCCCAGGCTTTGCTTCTGGACTCTTTTTAATGCCACAAGTGGCACAAACAAAATACGTTGTCTTTATAGTCCCAGATTAGTTGTGGAAATGAAGAAGAAATTTTTTTTTATTTTATTTTTTTAAACAACTCAAGTGAAGTTACAGGCAGTTACATTAACAGGTTAGACAGATGGTGGACTGGACCTTTAAAGTATCAATACATACCACACTACAAAAGGCAGACTTGGATACTATTCAATGTAGCTGCATGTGATCTTCATCAAGCTACAGATAAAAACACAGAATCCACTTTCACACACCAATACAGACCCACCGAACCACTGCTTGAGGCTGATTATGTCCTGGAATCTGACCTGTCTGAACAGTTTAACTCATACAGGGAAACCAGGTTTATTGACACTGCCAGCAAAGAAAATAGTAATGAAAAAATTCCCAGTATTTCTTCAGAGGATTTCATAGAAAAAGCTAAAACCTGATCACTTGGTATTCTTCAGTCTCACTGTTAATTACAAGACTTGGTTTCCCATAAGCAAGCATTTCTCTTGTTGTCTCTTCCTACGGAGAGGAAGGTGTAATTTTAAGATTACTGAGGTATTTCGTCCCGTGCTTGGTTTTTTTTCTTCTTGGTTTTCCATGAGGCCCTAATCCACCATGTCTTTGGGTTTAAACGCTGTACGTATTAAACTGAAATGTTCTTGTTCTTTATTATGTTTGTCCTTAAGTCAACAAAGATTAAAACCTATTTAGGAACAGGGAAAAAACTGGAATCACATATTTTCATATCATGTTTTACACAGCCTAACCTTTCCTCTTACCTTTATGGTTCTTTTTAGGGTCTCTCCTCATCCAGAGCAAAAGAGATCCTGGCCCGAGATGGCCCCAACGCCCTCACACCTCCTCCTACGACGCCTGAATGGGTCAAGTTCTGCAAACAGGTAGGAGTCAAACATCCTCCCCTTGCAAACCACAAACCTGTGGTGGACTATCCAAATAGTAGAAATGCAAAATTAGTTTGAGTCACTGTCAACTAGTAAAACCAGCAAAGACTGATGGTTATTTCCTCTTGTTTCCAGCTGTTTGGTGGTTTCTCCATGCTGCTGTGGATTGGTGCCATCCTCTGCTTTTTGGCTTACAGTATCCAGGCTGCCTCAGAAGATGAACCTGCAAATGATAACGTAACAATAAAGTCTTCAACTAGATTGCTGTATGTTAAATAAATAATGTATAACACAAAAGACGACCTAACTGTGTCTTCTCTCTTCATGTAGTTGTACCTAGGTATTGTGCTTTCTGCTGTCGTCATCATCACCGGTTGCTTCTCCTACTATCAAGAGGCCAAGAGCTCCAAGATCATGGAGTCCTTCAAGAACATGGTCCCACAGGTGAGACACACAAAAAAGCTAATGTAACAGCTCATTTATACACACTGTTTTTTCTATAATTTTTTTCAACCAGCGGTACTAGTTGCACAATTCTAAGGAGTAGTGTTTCTTCATCAGCATTACAACACTGATGATACATTTTTACCATCACTCATCTGACTTTTTGTTGATGGGAATAAAAATATATACTCATGTGTCTTTTGACATATCTGGGTATATTTGATGTATTCCCTAAAATATCTTTGATTTCATAGCAAGCCCTGGTTATCCGTGATGGCGAGAAGAAGAGCATCAACGCTGAAGAGGTGGTGCTCGGAGATTTAGTGGAGGTGAAAGGAGGAGATCGAATTCCTGCTGATCTGAGAGTCGTCTCTGCTCAAGGCTGCAAGGTCTTTACCTCAAATACTTGTGTTAATCACACCATACATTTTTGTAGAGCGTGGGTTTGACAGCTAGTGTTTTATTTTTATAAATCTTATTGTATGTATAATAGTTTTTGAGTAATTGGACATTGTTGAAGTGGGGCAGAATCAAGCTCAGCCCTCCATCCTTGTGCATCACCTAATGACAGCTGATTGCTGAACCTGTTATGTATGTTTGTTTCATTTGTTTTTTTCATTCCTCAGGTGGACAACTCCTCCCTGACTGGTGAATCAGAGCCCCAGACTCGATCTCCAGAGTTCTCCAATGAAAACCCACTGGAAACCAGGAATATTGCTTTCTTCTCCACCAACTGTGTTGAAGGTACAGACACAAAGAATTGATGTATCTGTCTAATTAAATGAAACATAAGCTTGATGATCTCACGTCAAAACCAAATGAAATGTCAGTGGACTCAGTCTGTCTTCTCTTTCCAGGCACAGCCAGAGGAGTCGTCATCAACATTGGTGATAATACCGTCATGGGCCGTATCGCCACCCTGGCTTCCAGTCTAGAGGGCGGAAAAACTCCCATTGCCATTGAGATCGAGCATTTTATCCACATCATCACTGGAGTGGCCGTCTTCCTGGGAGTAACTTTCTTCATCCTCTCTCTCATCCTTGGATATGGCTGGCTGGAGGCTGTCATCTTCCTCATTGGTATCATTGTCGCCAACGTGCCAGAAGGTCTCTTGGCTACTGTCACTGTGAGTTCTTGTGTCTATGGCATTCTCTTGAAATACCTTATATTTATTGATACAAAAAGACTGTGGTTCTAAAAACCTAAATTGTCTGTAGGTGTGTCTGACCCTGACTGCTAAGCGTATGGCCAAGAAGAACTGCCTGGTGAAGAATTTGGAAGCTGTCGAGACTCTGGGCTCCACCTCCACCATCTGTTCTGACAAGACCGGCACCCTGACCCAGAACAGAATGACTGTGGCTCACATGTGGTTTGACAACCAGATCCATGAGGCCGACACCACTGAGAACCAGAGCGGTACCTCTTTTGACAGGAGCTCTGCCACCTGGGCTGCTCTGTCCAGAATTGCCGGACTCTGCAACCGTGCCGTCTTCCTGGCTGACCAGAGCAACATTCCCATTCTGAAGGTGAGAAATCTTCATCTTTAAAACTGTTCTGGTTACCAAGCAAAACCTATTGTGCTCTGGTTCATCCATCGTGAACATCAAGAAACACTCCAGATAATTTCCCACACAAATAATCCATCTGAAGGAAAAAATCTGAAACATTTGTTTTCCATGTAACAAGTCCTCATACTCTTGGTTGTACACAAGGACAAAGCTTATTACCCCTTTTTGCTGAGTTTGATAGTATACTCATTGAATACTGGGAATCAGTGACTATGTGGAAAGTCCTGCAGTATTATCACTTGGCTTGGGATTTTTGGGATTCAACCAGATACAAATGCAGCCAAACAGCACTACAAATCTTTATGAAACCACTCAAGATAATTAAAGGCTGTTTTAAGTATACAGCTATAAAATAGTCTTAGTCTGAGTCACAGTCTTCATAATCATCTATCCAGTTTGGTAAATGACATCCACAAGCATGAGATTGCCATATATCTTATGTAACTCACCAACAGATTACCTAAATACAGTTGTGTACACATCGGTTCTCATTTTCAATATATTGTTATAAAGAAGGCATGCGATGTGATGATGAACCTATTTTACTAACTCTGTCTTGACCTTAAATTTACAGAGAAATGTCGCTGGTGATGCCTCAGAAGCCGCCTTGCTGAAGTGTATTGAGTTGTGCTGCGGATCTGTCAGTGGAATGAGAGACAAATACCCCAAAATTGCTGAAATCCCTTTCAATTCCACAAACAAATATCAGGTAAACCATCCACACAGTGTGTTAAAGCCGTTAAATGTTTATATCAAAAAAGTGTGTTGTCTGTAGACAACACACTACTATAAAGTTGCAGAAAGAATTGTCCTTTGGTTTGTTAAGTCTTATTTCACAGTCTTAACTTTAGAATTAAGACTATCCCGATCTTGATTTTCCTTAAACTGGACGTGATGGGGGGGATGCTGCACATCCCCCCTAGCTCAGGCTAGCTACCCTTTATGCTTTATTTTCTATTTCAGTATAAATGTGGCTTTGATTTACAAAAGGAATATCACATTGAATTAAATAAAACCTAAACTACAGATTTAGATGATAAACTATTCAGTAGTCACTGAAGTCATAAATCAGAAGAAAATTACTGTAACATCCTCATACATTTATACCATCATACTACTTCTTTCAGCCAGGGGAGTCACCCCCTGCTGACCAGAGTACATTGCATGGACTTACTTTTCAGGGCACTAAGCCATGCCTATATTTCATATATATATTTTATTCCAGTCTAATTTTAACAACAGTATTTTTAGCAGTAACACTTGACTTACCCGACTCTAGTAGTTGGGGATATAATTAAAATGTTTTTGTCTAATTTAGTAAAAAACAGTTATCAAACGGTTCGGAGTAATACTGTATTTTAATTTTGCATAAATCACTTAAATCTGCATTTAAATCCAGCCTCTCTGCTGTCCCACAGCTCTCCATCCATAAGAACAGTACACCTGGGGAAACCAAGCATCTGCTGGTGATGAAAGGAGCTCCAGAGAGGATTTTGGATCGCTGCTCCACCATCATGCTTCAGGGCAAAGAGCAGGCTCTGGATGATGAGATGAAAGACTCTTTCAATAATGCCTATGTTGAGTTGGGAGGCCTTGGAGAGAGAGTACTGGGTACAGCTAGCCTACTTCACTATCTGTATATTTAAATTTTAGCTAGCATAGGGGAATCTTTCAAGTTTTTTCTTTGTGTCTTGTTCAGGTTTCTGCCAGTATCACCTGCCTGATGACCAGTTCCCAGAGGGATTTGCTTTTGATACTGATGAAGTGAACTTCCCCACTGAGAACCTGTGCTTCGTCGGACTCATGGCCATGATTGACCCTCCTCGTGCTGCTGTGCCTGATGCTGTTGGTAAATGCAGGAGTGCTGGAATCAAGGTATGCTAACTTTTTGGACAACCAGATGTTTATTTTATTTTTTTTCCACAAAATACTAAAATTTATTCTCATCTCTTGTTTCTCAGGTCATCATGGTCACAGGTGACCATCCAATTACAGCCAAGGCTATTGCTAAAGGTGTGGGTATCATCTCAGAAGGCAATGAGACTGTTGAAGACATTGCTGCCCGCTTAAATATTCCAGTTTCAGAGGTCAACCCTAGGTTAGTTCTCTTTCAAAGATTTATTGAAGTAGCTTTGACAATTTCTTGAGCACAAGTGAGAACTGTTCAAAATGTTTCTCTCTTTAATGGTACAGCTTTAAAGTTTGCTTGAAATTGCAAAAAGTGCTAAATTAAATTAACTCTGTTTATCAGAGGTCCTGCTTGCTCCACAGCCAAAAAGGCTTTTACCATTAATTCGCATCTATTAAATCTTGGTGTGATGCTTAGCTGGTGGCTTTGCCTTTTCTTCATCAACAAGTTATAGTGTGTGTGTGTGTGTGTGTTCACGTTAAAGCACGCTAAAATTACTATCGTCCTTAGTGCTATTGCAGGGTTAGGGTTGTCTTTTAAACTCATAAAACCTTTGTTGACAAAATATGACATAACATTCTGTCGGATTAAATAAATACTGAAAAAAAAGTTGTGATTCACTATCTGCAGTGAGGATCCAACATTTTATTAGGTAACAAAGTTATAGAACACTTTTTTTTGCTGACAGTACCATTGTTTTTACATGATTTACTTTTTCGAATGTCTTGATCTAATCTCCTGATGATACCCTACTGTTGTACTAATGCTGTTGTAATTTCTTCTTCAGGGATGCTAAGGCCTGCGTCATCCACGGTGGTGAGCTAAAAGACATGACCACAGAGCAGATTGACGATGTGCTGAAGCACCACACAGAAATTGTATTTGCTAGGACCTCCCCTCAACAGAAACTGATCATTGTGGAAGGATGCCAGAGACAGGTGAGCACCGAAGGGATTCTCACAGACACAGTTTGACAAATAGTTTGTTTGGAACTTGTAGAAACATGTTCTTCCTTGTCCAGGGAGCCATTGTGGCCGTGACAGGTGATGGTGTGAACGACTCTCCAGCTCTGAAGAAAGCTGACATTGGTGTCGCCATGGGTATCGCTGGATCTGACGTCTCCAAGCAGGCTGCTGACATGATCCTGCTGGACGATAACTTTGCCTCCATTGTCACTGGAGTGGAAGAAGGTAAGATCTATATCAAGACCTACACCTGCAGAAATCTGGAAATACAAAATACGAAGCATGACTGAATCTGCTAAATAACTTTGTTCAGGCCGTCTGATCTTTGACAACTTGAAGAAGTCCATCGCCTACACTCTGACCAGCAACATCCCCGAGATCTCACCCTTCCTCCTCTTCATCATCGCCAACATCCCTCTGCCCCTGGGAACCGTCACCATCCTCTGTATTGATCTGGGAACTGACATGGTGAGTTGTTTGGCTCTTCATCCTGGTCTATAGAGAGGTTCAAATGAACACAAATATGGGTGGAAAGTTCATGGATTTATTTATTGACTTGTGGTTTTGCAGGTCCCTGCCATCTCCCTGGCTTATGAGAAAGCTGAGAGCGACATCATGAAGAGACAGCCCAGAAACCCCAAAACAGACAAGCTAGTGAATGAAAGGCTCATCAGTATATCCTACGGACAGATTGGTAAGACATGATTTATTTATTATCTTTAACTACATTGTATCCATATTTGTGTGGCAGGACTTGAGAATTCTGTACATTCAACATGACATAATTTTTCAAAAACTCTTCTGCCTATTTGGGCATTTTCTATATACTTAAAATGCATTTGAATGCTCTATCCAAAATGCAATTGTGTAGTGAAGAGCGAGCTATTGATAGACATGGGAATTGCCACACACCCCAGGTTATGATATTATCACAGTACTTCACTCACAATACAACATTATTGTGTGTGTGTGTGTTTTTTTTTTTACATATTGCAGTATGCTAAGTATTGTGATCACCCTTTTTAACCAGTAAATTGCACAACACAGTAAACAACAGAAAAAATGAGACTGTCAAACATAACACTGTCACTAAAACCTGCCACAAGTGTAACCATAAAACAGATTCAATGTGCAATCAGTCTGAGATTGAATGGGGACAAGTTGGCAGTTACATCAAAACTGTAACCGTGATAAATCACTGAAAAATACATATCTCTTGCAGCAGTTATTTGCAAACCTTCAACAATCCCTCTGAGAGTGACCGCAGTTAGTCCAAGTCGGACTGAACGACTGTTTGCAGAAAGGTTGCCTCCTATCAGCTGACCTGTGCAATCACCTTGTGTTCAAAAGTAGTCGTGGACCATCGAGCTCTGGGCAACCATTTAGACGCCAAAGGTTCCAGAATGTGAAAAGAAAAATCAATACAATCTGCATTTCCTGAAGTTTCCTGATGTTTTTCTCCTGTTAGGTATGATGCAGGCCACAGCTGGCTTCTTCACATATTTTGTCATCCTGGCTGAAAATGGTTTCCTCCCCATGGACCTGATAGGACTGAGAGTGCTGTGGGATGACAAATATGTAAATGACCTGGAAGACAGCTATGGACAGGAATGGGTCAGTCACAGTAATAATACTACATGTACTCTGAACTGTGAGAATTATTCAGCTTTATTGTGTAGTTCACTTAAGTTTCAGTGCTCGAAAAGGCCAACTTTCTAAGCTTATCACTTTGTTTTTTGTGCACTAGACATATGAGCGCAGAAAGATTGTAGAGTTCACCTGCCACACAGCTTTCTTCACAAGCATTGTGATCGTCCAGTGGGCCGATCTGATCATCTGTAAGACCAGGAGGAACTCCATTTGGAAGCAAGGAATGACGTACGTATATGTCGAGACACAAAAACTCTCGGGGAGGGACTTACAGCGCCGTTAAAGTCAAAGTTTAATGACCTCCCAAATATCATGCTTGATTTTAAAACATTTAAGAATATTCACCAGTGTTTTGGTAATCCTGACATTTTTTTTCCCCACAGGAACCACATCCTCATCTTTGGGCTCTTTGAGGAGACGGCTCTGGCTGCCTTCCTGTCATACTGCCCGGGCATGGATGTTGCCCTAAGAATGTACCCTATGAAGTGAGTCAAGCGCACAGACAAGCTTGTGCTCTTCTTTTTCATCCAGTAATATCAGGAATGCAGGAAAACACCCTTAGAATTCAATAATTTTTCATAAAGCTCACTCTTTTGCTCTTCCGCTGTTAATCTTGTAGCTGTTTTCTTTGCCATCTTCATTTATGCAAAGACACTCATGAACACAAGACAATCCACTGGTAAAGTGTTGATCTTGTTGTGTTTAATTCAGTGGTGTCATCTTGCTTTATCTTCTCGTTGAAAATAAGACGGCTATTATCTAGTCTCACTTGTAATTTCCACTTCAGAGGCAGAGCGAAGCACAAGAGCTGCTATTACTAAAGAGTTTCTTTGCCCAAAAGAGAACAAAAGAAAGCGGTGAGGACACGTTAGGCTCATTAGCTCAAGAGTTCACACGCTACTTTCCTTTGCCATCTATTCATTATTCATCTTTTTCTTGTACTTCTGTCCCTTTTTCTTCCCTAACTTACCCACTCACCTGTTTCTTTGGGTGTCTTCTGGTGTTTAAATAATCTGTGTTTCTTATTCTCTGTCTGCAGTCCCTATTTCTGATTGTTTTACTCTTTTTTTTATTTCTTTCTTTACCTCTGTATATATATAGATGTCGATAGCTGCTCTAGTTTTAGGACACTGAAATAAGCACAAAACCATAACAAAAAGATCCCAGAGAAGTTTTGTGGATTTGTTTTCAGGCCTTTGCATTAGTGGGCTTTCAGCAGCCTGGTTAGCGTCGCCAGAGAGCACTCTCAAAGAGATGAACGCATCAACAGGATATGTCCTCAACCCAGAGTCCTCAGATTTCTCTGCCTCGTTTTGCTTTAACGGCTTCTGAATTCAGTCTAATAGCCGGTTCTCCGCAGCCTAATGCTCACCCCCAAAGCTTTTCATGTGCTTTTAGAGAACCTGACAGAAAAGAGAGGAGTGTGCTTATGTTTTGTTTTGCTTTTTTTGCCATGTAACTCAACCTGACTGTCCATCCTTACCTTTAGGCCATTGTGGTGGTTCTGTGCCTTCCCCTACTCCCTCCTCATCTTCCTTTATGATGAAGCCAGAAGATATATCCTCAGACGAAACCCAGGAGGTAAGAGCTTCACTAACTCTGCTACGTTTTTTAACACCCAGGACCCCCGTTTTGTCTCTGCATTTTAATCTGAATGCAGTGGCGTGTAACTCATTTTTACCCAGATGAGAAATCAGAAGCACAAAATGTGCTGTTTTGCATTAAAATCCATTGTACATCCAAATTTGAAGAGAAATGATCAAGCGCTTTGACGAGCCTGCTACTTAAAGGAATAGTTCACTGCAAACTCTAACTTGGGCCTGTAGTGCTCAGATTTGGTGATACAGTATAGGCTGTGGAAATGTCTCCATTCTCTTAAATGTCATGAAGCTAAACAGCATTTTCCTTGTTGTGCCAGTGGCACAGATGTATCCTTCCTGTAATCAGGACCTGGTTGCTCAAAAACTCTACAAACCTTGTTTTGTTCAGTTTCATGTGGGAACTATTTTCATACTACTGAACCACATCCACTGAAACAAAGGAGTCCATCAGCTGGCTGCCATTAAAGCTCAGCTGTTGGTGGGGTGGGAGGGGGTGGGAACCATTTATGTTTACGTCCTCTCAAGCTGCTGCAGTTAAAAGCCCCTCCGTGATCAGTAGATGTACTCTTTCTCCTGCACAGTCATACAGTTGATGGGAATTGTTCCTGCATTAAACTGCCCACATCAAGGATTTTTAAGGATTTTTATTATGATACTCTGACCAGAACAAAGTTGGTGGAATTAATAACAGGTAATAGTTACATTATATTTAAGCAAGGTACACATCTGTGAAGCTGATGTCTCTAAAAGTGGCCGTTCACACCAAAGCAACACGGGTGGATAAGTGGGACAACAGTGCATTAAAATATGTGTGTTTAATTTTCAAGTTTTTTATTTAATTTTATTTACTCGTTATTATTTATTATATCCCAAATCCCATACAGTCGTCACCAAACACACTACATTCCTGGCCTTTCCACCAGAAGTATTTGGATATTTTTTAGGATGTCCGTCTAGTTAACATTTAGACTAACACATGAGACATGTTAGGTCAGTGTTACCGGATTACATTTACATGAAACTCCACTCATAGCTTCTGAGCTACAGGGTCACGGCAGTGTCTTGTGATCCTTTTAGTCATTTCATCCCAGGCTGATTATTTATGGCCTCACTGATGATGTCATCTCATCAGCATCTGTGAGACCAAAGTGACACAGCCCCTCCCGCCCCTGCAGGGTACATCTTCTAATAGCATTGTCACCAAAGCCGTGGCCGCATTTGGCCAAAATTCAACATATATCTTCACCCCTCCAAGTCGAGTCTCTTTTCTTTTGATCGCTGCCAACAAAACTAACGGATCGAGTGCGAGCTTGTTGAAACCACGGCTTTTGTTTTTTCAGTGCACCAGTCTGTCAACCCTGGTGCATGTGAGGCGAGATGTGACCAAAGCGACGTTCCTAATTGCGTCTCCTTTGGTTTCTAGGTTGGGTGGAGCTAGAGACATACTACTGAGCCAGCGCCATACATGGGACACAGGAGTGTTTCATATGCTACACCTATGTTTGAGATGTTAGACCGCTAACACAACAAATCATAGTCAGATTATGTTGATGTTTGTGTGGCGCTTTCAATAAAACATAAATACTGTGCACTGATGCTGCTTGCATGGTGGTTACTTTTGTCCAGGCTTTCCTCGTTGGTAAATGTGGTGTTATCTCATCATTTAGGGACAGGAGTTTAATAGAAGGACGCCTCAAACAGAGAGTGACATTTCAGCCTTTTTTCTGTTGTTTCTAACAGTCTGACAACAAGTCAAGAGATCACTTTATCTGCTCAAGGGCACAGAGTATTTCTTGGCCACCATGTTGCCTAATCATTCATTACAAGCCCTTATGTTCATTTCTGAGATTTTCCATGTGTCCCCCACCCGCCCCCACGCCCCCCTAGTGTTGTGCAAGATCCCACCCCCTCCGTTGCTAACCCCCCACCCCCACCCTGCAATAGTTGAGTGACTATAAACAGTCGTAAGTTTACTACAAACACATCCAACAACCCCCACCAGCCAGCCATCAAGGACAGCCCTTAATCCTCACAGCTAAAGTTTCAGTTACGTTAACGGCACGTGTCGGTTCCATAAGGGACATCGGGGGTCACGGGTGTCCTTCAGTTCCACCGTGGCTCTGTGAGCACTAGTGCTGAAAACCTTTGGGCAGTGCATTTGCTTCACAGGGACTGTCATTCAGTTAAGAAGTCAGCAGCCAGTGATCGCTCTGTTCAAGGGCACGGAGTATTGCAGGCACATTATGTTGCTTAATCATTCATTGAAACCCTGTCAGTTAAAACTTTATGGCTTTACTTTAGACTTTGCTAACCTCAGGAATGCTGAGGTGGGGATTCCAGTGGCAGCTGCAAACCTTTTGGTTGCTGTTAAGCGTATCGACCTCACCAATTAAATTCACTTTTCCATTCAACTTTGGCCAAGTTTGCAAGAGATAGCTAAAAATTTTAATCTCAAAACACTTTCAAATTAGATTTTTTTTTCGTTTTCAAAGGGGGGGTTGTTTTGAGCTTCAGGCTCAGTGGATTACTCCCTTTGCATTCCACATGTTATCATTGCTTTGAGTAGCGGTTTTGTTCTCCCTCTATCTCCCGCGCCCTCGCAGGATAAAAGTCAGTCAGTTTTAATCAGCTTCTCAATTTTTTTCTTTTTTTGGTACTTTACTTTCAGTCTTTGTTATTCAAGCTTTGGGCAATCAGTCACCTTCAGAGCTGTACTTTGACCTTTGGAGCTGTTGCTTTATCTCTGTGTCTCTCACTATCTTGCCTTTCACTGTGTGAGGTAAGCACACACAACCTGAGACAGTGCCCGCTCGCACGAATAACGCTGCAGATGAAATTAATCAAAAACAGAAGCCGAAAAACGGTTTTAGGACAGTTGGAAGGGAGAGGGAAGGAGAAGACGAGCTACAGTGGGAACAAAAATGAGAAGTTGAGTAAGATTTAGCCCACCCTTTCTCGGACACGCCTCCTCCCACTGCAAGTAAACTTCCCCAACTAAGCTACCTGTTCAGTTTTAGCTCCTTTCTCCCTTCCCCCACCCAAAGCCCCTCCTCCTATTCCTCCAGGTATAAAGGTATATTTCTGCAACCGCCTCTACCTTCTCTGCTCTGGGGAGACTGGAAGACGCAGGACTGAAAAGAGGAAGAGAGTGAGAGAGAGAGGCAGAGGCGGAGTGGGAAGTTTCAGTTTTAAAAAGCAATTGGATTGACCACTCTCTGACTCGTGCTGCAGTCATGGGGCTTGGGGTAAGTGTTGGAACTTTGTCACAAGTTTGCTTAAGGTTGCTTAACTTTGCATGTGAGTGCCAAATTCTCCTGCATTGACTTAGACTACGTCTTTCTTTACAGCTTTAGGAAGTTTATGAACTCCAGAACTCAAAGATCTCACTTGTGTTAATAATAATTTACAGGAGTTTCACAATATGTTTGAACAGGACAGTTGACATAGCTTCCCGCTTCTTTAAATCGGAAGCTCCAGGGCTTTCTTCCCTGTTTCAGTTTTTTTTTTTTTTTTTTTTTTTTTTTTTTTTTGTCAGAGGCTGACTTTGTTTCCATTTCCTTCACTAGAAAGGGAAAGATGAATACAAACTGGCGGCAACCTCGGAAGATGGGGGCAAGAAAGACAAGAAGGCCAAGGCCAAGAAGGATATGGATGATCTGAAAAAAGAAGTCGACCTTGTGAGTACAGAGCTTGAGCGAAGCCAGTCTGTAATTAGTTGCCACTTGAGCGCTCGGTTGATGTGATTTAAGAATGAAACCGTGATACTAACGGCTACAAAATGACATCTAAACTAGTTAAAGTCAAATCATTTTATAAAATTCACTCAGTTCATGTTAACACTCAGTCACTGCCAGCGATACAAACCTGTGCTTTGGCCTCACGGCTTGTCACATGAGACGTAGCTCTGTGCTTACACTGCTGCATGTACAGTCACACATTATTAGGACTGCTTGCATAGTGTAGCTCACAGCTAAAATTAAATTGCAAGCCATGTCTATCAAGACTGATCTCAACCAAACACGTCAGTGCCGAAGCGCCGGGTGGGAGTGCCAGGATGTTTCAAATGCATAAACTTCCACAAACACTCAACAATTTTCATTTCTCCCTACTGGACTCTGATGGCGTAGAGACTGGCGGAGTTGTGAAGTTTCACACTTAAAAGTTTAGACAGGTTTTGAAACATCCTGGCGTAGACAGATGAGAGAGAGGGAGGGGAAAAAAAGCAGAACACTGAGATGTTTTCCACTGGTGTCAGCTTTTTCTCAGTCACATTCTGCAGCTTGCTTAGGTCATTTCCCAAGGTCAGCGAGAAACTTGGTGTGAGTTCACGACAAAGTCAACTGTAGAGCACCTATGTCCAGTTAAAACAGTCGTTTTGGTATTTTAGAAGCCAGGGATGCTTTTATTAAAAGTTTTAAGTGTTTCGGTTTTTATCCGACACCTCTCTTCTCATGTCTGCACTGGATACAACTCAGCGCGACATTTATCTTAGACACTTAATATTATGCATTTCAATTCCAGGCAAATTTTCCATCCATTCAGATTAACATAGTTTTGTTGGTTATCAGTCAAAAACAGATGAAGCGGGTAAAACTAGTGTGTTTTTAAAAATGCCACGTAAAGTAACTGGTTACTCGTTTATTTGTATATATGTACATATTCACGTGTATTTAAGATGTATACTCTAGAAAATATTGTAGCCTTGTCCTTGTCCTTGACAAGGTCAGTTGACACAGAGGCAAGTTTACCAACATCTCCAAGCACCAGTCAAGTATTAACGAGCGATCTGTGTTGAAATGTCATTTCTGTCATGAGGAACCATCAATTATTTGGCAGAATGGTGTTTTTTAAATGTCGCTGGTCAATGACTTTCACAAGGTCACAAAGGAAACATGTAGATATTGTAAGGTAATATCCAGATATCCAACATGGCTCCAAAGTAACTTGTTAAAAACAACATTTTTGACAGAACATGCCATTAGCGGTCTTTGTCACTTCTATAGTGATTTTGTCTTGAAACAAGCGACAGTCCCTTCTTCCCAATGTCATCCTGCAGGTCACAGAATGCTGCAGGTTATTAGGTAATAAAAGCCCCATCTTCCACACACATTAGTGATTACTGTCCCCTGTACATCTTAACTACATCTCAAAGTCCTGCTGTCACTGAAGGACATCTCAATGCCATGGCAACCCTATCACCAAAGTGCCATGACCTCCCATGCCCTGCAATTAAAAGCAGGCACTGTCTTTCATGTGTCAGGCCACCATTGAATGTGCATTTCAAAATAAGATTTACTGTCAAAAGGCAGCTCAGATTGATAATCCCCAGATTTGAACTTTAGTTAAATATTAATAACATATTGGATTCATGTATCAGCTCAGTAGTAAAACTGTAGGGGACTCTCTATGAAACCCATGGATCTGGCAATCTGTTAATGATTATTGCATCATCATGCAATTAACCAAAGCATCAAAGTCCAGCTAAAGAGAAAGGGAACAAGGCCCACAATAACACAACGCAGCTAGTGATTTGATAAAATGTGACAAAGTCTAACAGAAAGTCCTAAATATAGATCTTACTGAGTTATAGGGTTTGTTTCTTCAGTTGGTCCAGCAGTTCGTGGATGGCCAAGGTGTAGGTCTTTATGAGCCAGAATATGAAAGCTAGCCTGTAGAATGTAATGTAAGCTCATTATTTGTGGAACATTTGGTTTGGAACACTTTGCATGCTTATTGTAATGCAAAAAGGTGGCTGTGCTGATTGAACCATGCGGTTGCCCCGATTTTTTGCCCCATGTGACAGTAAAGCGTGCAGAGAAATGTCATCAAGCACAGTGAAGAAAGAGAAGTGCAAGTTAAATAACATCTTAATTTTATTATGCCACCTGGCAGCACGTGGTTTAATTAACTTTTTTAATTAAAAACTTAGCTAGTCAGATCAACCCAGCACACAGTAAGTGAAACTTGACCTGCACTCTTTCTGTTAAATAAGGCTTACCCAAAAAACATACTGCAGTCTATTAAAGCAGAAAGCCGAGTGACAATCATTTACCTGCAACTACAACTCTGACACGCTTTTCACAGTGCAGGCAGTAAACGACAATCAAAGTGATCCTGTACTTTCGTATCACCAGCACATGCCCACGCCACAGTACACGTGCTATGATTTTAGTCTGTTGGTAGGCGGTTGCTAGGCAACGTGATGACGTCACAAACCACGTAATACACCATCCAGGTTTTGTGGATACAAATCAGATGGTATTGTTGTGAAATCAAAGTGATAGTGATGCTGGAGCTGGTTTGCTGTAGGTGCATAAACACCAAAAAAAAAAAAAACCAAAAAGAAAGAAATGGGTCATCTTAGCCCATTGATAGGTGGTTGCTAGGCAACGTCACCTCATGATATGTGACACAGCAGTCCCAGAAGATTATCTGCTGCTAGCTTTTAAACCATTAACATATAAATTCCTGGCTATAAAACAACATCCTTGCTTTATTTATGTAAATAATTTTTTTTTTTTTTTTGGATTTTGTCTGAAAATGGAAATTAAATTGCTTTAGTGCACTCTTGATCGCATGACTTTGTTGTCTCTCAGTTTCCAATCAATGAAAGGTGGGAGTTAGATATCGCTGCAGCTCATCCAAATGACACGAGATAATCTCACTGTAGGCATCGATTAACACATGCCTCTCCGGTGGTTCATTTGGAGAGCTACTTTAGTTTCTGCCGCTGTCGCATTTGGAATTAACTGAGTTATTCCTGGATTAAAACTTTTGGTGGCTTACAAACACTCATGGTTAAACACTACAAGAAATCACTATGAAAATCTTGCACCAAATTCACTTTGATGACACTGATAATGACGTGAGTTTGCCTGTGAGTCAGATAGAGTTCTTGGGGAGCTTTGCTGAAATGTCAAACAAATGAGCACAAACTTTTGAGAGCAAACATCAGTCTATCAGTTGGGTGACATCGATTGACGGAGTGTTTGCTCGCAGCAAACTGATTGCTTGAGCCAATCCGAACGTCACTGAGCTCACGGCAGCCTTCATGTCTCACTTATGCAATGTCTCTCCGTCTCTTTCCTTCTCTCTCCATAGGATGATCACAAGTTAACCTTGGATGAACTTCACAGAAAATATGGAACTGACCTAACCAGGGTGAGCACTCCAGATGTTTGCATGTGTGTCTTTGTTTTTGCGAGTCTTTCAGCTGATAAAAACAGAGGTAAGGGAAGATTTCACAATCCAAGCTGAGGTCAAACAGCGGACTAAAGACATGGACACATTTTACAGTTTCACTTTTTTCTTGTATTTATCCAGCAGTGTAGTGTGCTGTCCAAGAGCAAAGAAGTGGAGGCACAGATAGTTTCCCAGAGTGCAAAACTTTGATTGTTTCAGTAAAGTCATGCAGCAAAGAAATTAATTTCTTGGTTTTTTGCCTAGTTTTACAGGTGTTGGCCTCATTCCTTGCTTCCCCCCAATGAAAGGCAGGTGAAAAGTGACTTTTCAAAACACTGGAAAGAAATAAAAAGTGCCCCTGTGATTTAAAAGTACTGTAATGGTCTTGGCTATGAGTATGATTTGCAAGCAGGTCAAAGACTACTTTGGTAGAAAGTAGTCGGGCTGTTGCACTGTTACAATGATGCTACATGTTCCCACAATTAAGAGAAGACATGAGAAATTTCTAGGAAGAGGAAAGAGAGTAGCCCTTTAAGGTATCAGTGCACGCCAAACTGTACAAAGAAAGCAAAGCTAGCTCCTACACAATAGTTGTTCTTCATGTTTTCCTCATCAAGCTAAGGTTACATACACGCAGAATCCAATTGCACTAGCCAATACAATTCCACCATGACCAAATGCTTGAGTGACGCTGGTTATCTCCTGAAATCTGATCTTTCTGCGTTTGCCCTAAAACAAAGGCTTCATTCACACCAGAACACCAGACTTATTGATCCTGCCAACAAGGAAGGAAAAAAGCTCCTTCTTAATCCTGGTATTTGTTTAAAGAGACTTTCAGTCACACATGAAATAACAGAAATACAACTTGATCATCTGGTATATTTCTCTGTCTTGGTTTTATTACTACTGGTGTGTTGAGTTTTCATTTACTGCAAGTCACACATAAAACAAAGGAAGCTGTCATTTTAAGATTAGGGAGATCATTTTCTTCCTGCGTTTGGGTTTTCTTTTGTTTTGTGTCAACCAGACCTTAATCCACCATGTCTTTGTGGAATAGAGTGAACCTGTTTAACAAATAAAACCATTCTTGTTCTTGTCCTTTATTATGGTTCTCACCCAGTAAATGAAGATTTAGACAGATTTAGAGAACAGATGAATATTTTTTTTATATTATAGTTTGCACAGCTTCTTCTTATCTTTGTGTTTCTTTCTAGGGTCTCTCCTCCTCCAGAGCAAAAGAGATCCTGGCCCGAGATGGCCCCAACGCCCTCACACCTCCCCCCACGACACCTGAATGGGTCAAGTTCTGCAAACAGGTAGGAGTCAAACATCCTCCCCTTGCAAACCACAAACCTGTGTTTGAATATTCAAATAGTAGAAATGCAAATTAAGTCTGTGTCACTGTAAACCAGTACAACCAGCAAAGACTGATGGTTATTTCCTCTTGTTTCCAGCTGTTTGGTGGTTTCTCCATGCTGCTGTGGATTGGTGCCATCCTCTGCTTCTTGGCTTACGGTATCCAGGCTGCCTCAGAAGATGAACCTGCAAATGATAACGTAATGATAGTTTCTTTATACAGATTGTGACATATTAATTAAAGAATTAATAGTTACAATAGTTATGTCTCTCTTCATGTAGTTGTACCTAGGTATTGTGCTGTCTGCTGTCGTCATCATCACCGGTTGCTTCTCCTACTACCAAGAGGCCAAGAGCTCCAAGATCATGGAGTCCTTCAAGAACCTGGTCCCACAGGTGAGACACAAAAAGAAAAGCTAATGTAACAGCTCATTTATACACACTGTTTTTGTCTCAGATTGCTTTGTAGCCTCCCAGTGGTAACAAGCAACAGTACTAGTTGCACAACTCTAAGGACTAGTGTTTCTTCATCGGTATTACAAGACTGATGATACATTTTTACCATCACTCATCTGAATAATCTGGGAATAAAAACAAGAAATATTCATCATGTCTTTTTGACATGTTTTACAATGTAGTTATTGTTTTATAATGTTTAACTAAAGTCTTTGGTAACAAGCAACAATACTAGTTGCACAACTCTAAGGACTAGTGTTTCTTCATCGGTATTACAACACTGATGATACATTTTTACCATCACTCATCTGAATCATCTGGGAATAAAAACAAGAAATATTCATCATGTCTTTTTGACATTTTTTATAATGTAGTTATTGTTTTATAATGTTTAACTAAACTCTTTGGTTTTATAGCAAGCCCTGGTTATCCGTGATGGAGAGAAGAAGAACATCAATGCTGAGGAAGTGGTGCTTGGAGATTTAGTGGAGGTGAAAGGAGGAGACAGGATCCCTGCTGATCTGAGAATCATCTCTGCTCACGGCTGCAAGGTCTGTATCTCAACTACTTGTGTTAATCCCAACAAATACTTTTGTAGAGCGTGGGTTTGATAGCTAATATATATTTTTACACTGTTCAATTTACTTCTTTACACTCAAGCTGCCCTGGGATAATGTTTCTGATTCATGTGTTGTATGGTTGTGAGTAATTGGGCGGAATGTTAGTCCACGAAAGCATTAAAGGCAAGCTCACATCATCACAACATCTCAGCATCGGATGATTGCTTATCAGAAACCTTTCTATGTTTCCTAATGAGGAATCTTATCTAGACTGTGTTTGAGTTTCTTTACCCAACATACATTTGTTGCTCACCTGCAAGCTGTTTGGCAACTTCTCAGCTTCTCAATATATCCTTTTTCTGGCTTGATCAGCGTGATGTCTTTTGTCACTGATTCCTGCTTCTGTGCTTTCATTTCTCAGGTGGACAACTCCTCCCTGACTGGTGAATCAGAGCCCCAGACTCGTTCTCCAGACTTCTCCAATGAAAACCCACTGGAAACCAGGAATATTTCTTTCTTCTCCACCAACTGTATTGAAGGTACAGCATGGACAATTAGTGGTTGACATAGAAATGTATATAGGGTTTTAATTAGGAATTAGATCATGAATCATCACCAAGCTTCCATGGACTCAGTCTGTCTTCTCTTTTCAGGCACAGCCAGAGGAATCGTCATCAACACTGGAGACCGTACTGTCATGGGCCGTATCGCCACCCTGGCTTCCAGTCTAGAGGGCGGAAAAACTCCCATTGCCATTGAGATCGAGCATTTTATCCACATCATCACTGGAGTGGCCGTCTTCCTGGGTGTTTCTTTCTTCATCCTCTCTCTCATCCTTGGATATAACTGGCTGGAGGCTGTCATCTTCCTCATTGGTATCATTGTCGCCAACGTGCCAGAAGGTCTCTTGGCTACTGTCACTGTGAGTTTTGGTGTCTAATGGCATTCCTTTTAAATACCTTATATTTATTGATACAAAAAGACTGTGGTTCTAAAAACCTAAATTGTCTGTAGGTGTGTCTGACCCTGACTGCTAAGCGTATGGCCAAGAAGAACTGCCTGGTGAAGAATTTGGAAGCTGTCGAGACTCTGGGCTCCACCTCCACCATCTGTTCTGACAAGACCGGCACCCTGACCCAGAACAGAATGACTGTGGCTCACATGTGGTTTGACAACCAGATCCATGAGGCTGACACCACTGAGAACCAGAGCGGTACCTCTTTTGACAGGAGCTCTGCCACCTGGGCTAATCTGTCCAGAATCGCTGGACTCTGCAACCGTGCCGTCTTCCTGGCTGACCAGAGCAACATTCCCATTCTGAAGGTGAGAAATCTTCATCTGTAAAACTACTCAGCTTCCTAAGCACTGCCTATTGTACTCTAGTTCATCCATCGTGACTATCACGAAACACTCCAAATAATTCCCCACTGTAAGAACCTTTGTTTCAGTGGAGCAAATCCTCACAGCTCTGGTTGTAAACAAGCACAGAGCTTATTACCTCGTGGTGTATTGACCTATTTCCTTTAAATATTTTAAGGAATTTGATAGTATACCCAGTGGACATGGGATGCAGTGACTATGTGTGAAGCGCTGCAGTGTTATGACTTGGCTTTGAACTTTTGGGATACAAGCAAATACAAATGCAGCAAATCAGCACTAGAAATCTTTAGAAAAGCACTCAAGATAATTAAAGGCTGTTTTAAATATACAGCTGGTGCTTTAGCAATGGCGGGCCAAAAAAAAGAACATAAGTTAATATATATATTGAATCCTGGCAAGTGTGCTACTAATGCTCATTATGGAGGGAATCAAATGTAGGCAATGCATAGTAGGCAAATTATTTTAGAGTTTATATAAGCTTATATAAGAGTGTAAGAGTGAATCAACATTTGATACAAGTGATATTGTATTGTGGAATAAAATTAAAACTGAATCCTAGTCCTCAAAATCATCTACCCAGTTTAGGCAGTGGTATTCATTAAGACCCAGGTGCTGTATATTTTATGTAATTCAACAACAAATTATCTATATATAGTTCTGTATACATCACTCTACATTTGCAACATATTGTAATAAAGAAGGCATAGGATGTGATTGTTGATCCAATTTTAATGACTGTCTTTTTCTAAAATCCACAGAGAGATGTCGCTGGTGATGCCTCAGAAGCTGCCTTGCTGAAGTGTATTGAGTTGTGCTGTGGATCTGTCAATGAAATGAGAGAAAAATACCCCAAAATTGCTGAGATCCCTTTCAATTCCACAAACAAATACCAGGTAAACCATTCAGATAGTGTGATGAAGCTCAAAAATGAAAGAAAACTGATTCACAGATTGTTTAGCCACTCAAGTGTTGTTTTAAATCACTGATTTGAGCATTAGGCTGTTTCCATCTTGCTTCTTTTTTAACCTGAACAAGAAGGCTTGTGGCTCTGACTGTGAAACAAACAGCACAACAACCAAATACAAAGGCAGCTTGACAATCACAGACTGGCGATCCCCTAAACCCTACCCTGCTTTATCATATATTTTAGATAAATTGCGCTGTGGTTTGCCAGTTGAGCATCTGCAAATTGAACAGACTTAGACAATAAACTAATCAGTAAAGTATTTACTCAGGTTTGATATCATACAGTCATCAATACAAACAGACTGCTTTATCCAAACAGACCTGCTGGACATTAGAAAGCATGCAGGTTTTAGGCCATTCTGGAATGCCCTTTTTAATTAAATCTTTGGTTATCTTGGTGTGTTATGCAATGTTCCCTCTAAGCTGCGCGGTTGCGCAATTGCGCACTGCTGGCACGGTCTCTGCGCACAGAAAATCTGCGTTGCGCACAGAAAAAAAAATCTAACCTGAATTGAAATTAATATTAATACTTTAACAATTCTGTTTTGCAGTGTTAGTCAGTAAGTGACTGGCTGGACTATGGGATTAGAACGATGCCACCTTATCCCATAGTCCAGCCAATAATGCGATTCACATTCGTATATATGCAGCTAATAGTTGACAGGCTATGAGGAAAGAAACGGTAAAAACTGCGTTTTATAAGGAAAACGCTCGAAAGCACTCTCCACCTGTGAGCAAAAACACCCCCACCCTTTCCTATTGGTGGAAAAATGTACCATGTCGACCAATCAAAAAGTTATATGGCAACATGGCATTTAGTTGTTTAGGAAGGGGGAAGTTTTAGGAGTGATGGCGGTGTTTTAAGATGTGAGAGATTTGCAACGTTTAGCGCAAATCTTGTGTAGTTAGTGTGTAATGTAGTCAGTAGTTTTGCTGTGTGTGTCAGAACAATGAGGCGACTACTGAATGTTACAGGTGTTACAGGAGTGATACATCTCCTGTTGTCAGGCCTGCAGGTATCAGGCTGTTGTTCTCCTTTATCTCATAGTGGACAGAAATTATGCTTTTGTGTGGCATCAAATTTGATACAGAACAGCTGATTGTTCTGTAAATAGTTTGAAATGTTTATTTAAAAAAACGCCTTGGCTGCATTTTTAGGTAAACAGCTGCAAAAAACATTGTTGTTTGCAAAACTCAGTTACTTTTTTGAAGAAGTAACTATACCTGTATAACTGTAAATGCTGTAATTTGATTATTTTAATAAACCATGTAACTTGGATGGATTCGATGCTGGCGTGACCACAGTGCACACGTCTGCTGTTGCTCACAGTTGTCCAAGGGATCGCTCAGGGAGTTTGTGTGTTCGCTCAGACACATGAAAAATTAGAGGGAACATTGGTGTTATGTATAGTCTCGGTGCACATCATACAGTGGCTTGCAAAAGTATTTGGCCCCCTTGAACTTTTCCACATTTTGTCACATTACAGCCACAAACATGAATCAATTTTATTGGAATTCCACGTGAAAGACCAATACAAAGTGGTGTACATGTGAGAAGTGGAACGAAAATCATACATGATTCCAAACATTTTTTACAAATAAATAACTGCAAAGTGAATCTGTGGCAAGATCTGAAAACTGCTGTTCACAAACGCTGTCCATCTAATCTGACTGAGCTGGAGCTGTTTTTCAAAGAAGAATGGGCAAGGATTTCAGTCTCTAGATGTGCAAAGCTGGTAGAGACATACCCTAAAAGACTGGCAGCTGTAATTGCAGCAAAAGGTGGTTCTACAAAGTATTGACTCAGGGGGCTGAATAATTACACACACCCCACTTTTCAGTTATTTTTATTATTATTGACAAAATGTGGAAAAGTTCAAGGGGGCCAAATACTTTCACAAGCCACTGTATTTAGTAGTAAATGCTGATTTGTGCCCTCTAGTGGTTGGGTTAATCATAAGCTGTTTGTGGCTAAAGTTCTAATTAAAGCTGTCTAGAGTAAACCAGTGTTTTTCATTTCATAAACCGCTGATAGTATAGATAAAACCTGAATTTAAATCCGGCGTTTCTGCTCTCCCACAGCTCTCTATCCATAAAAACACCACCCCTGGGGAAACCAAGCATCTGTTGGTAATGAAAGGAGCTCCAGAGAGGATTTTGGACCGCTGTTCCTCCATTGTGCTTCAGGGCAAAGTGCAGGCTCTGGATGATGAGATGAAAGATGCTTTCCAGAATGCCTATGTTGAGTTGGGAGGTCTTGGAGAGAGAGTTTTGGGTACAGCACATTCCTTCTATAGCTACATCCTTTATTACGTAGTGGAAGAAAGGCAAAGTTCTGCAAAGTCCTCACAAGCATTTTCTTTGTGTCTTATTCAGGTTTCTGCCACTATCACCTGCCTGATGACGAGTTCCCAGAGGGATTTGCTTTTGATACTGATGAAGTGAACTTCCCCACTGAGAACCTGTGCTTCGTCGGACTCATGGCCATGATTGACCCTCCTCGTGCTGCTGTGCCTGATGCTGTTGGTAAATGCAGGAGTGCTGGAATCAAGGTATGCTAACTTTTTGGATGACCAGATATTTAGTTTTTTGTTTGCACAAAGTACTTCAATTTTTTCTCATCTCTTCTCTCTCAGGTCATCATGGTCACAGGTGACCATCCAATTACAGCCAAAGCTATTGCTAAAGGTGTGGGTATCATCTCCGAAGGCAATGAGACTGTTGAAGACATTGCTGCCCGCCTGAATGTTCCAGTTTCAGAGGTCAACCCTAGGTTAGTTCTCTTTCAAAGATTCACTGTGCTAGTATCTCTCAAGCGTAAGGAGCAGCAGGTAAAAATCGTTCTGTGGCCATTAGCTGGTGAATGGACTGGTTCTTAAATAGTGCTTTTGTACTCTACCATAGCACTTAAAGCACTTTCTTACTACAAGCTTCATTACCTCTTCAACACACAGCCACACAAGCACCCTTTTCTATGCCAAAGGTGTTTTTAACCTTACCTCTACTCCATTTTAACCTTTCCATTTTAATTTTTAACCTTACATTTACTTTGGATTTGTGGCAACTCGGGGTTCAGTAACTGGCCCAAGGATACTTGGATGCAGATGGAGGACTCCCAATTAGTAGACAACCTGCTCTACCTCAGCCACAGCCACCTTAGAACAAAGCAGTTACTGTAGTGTAGGTGTGGCTGAGGAGCTAGAGCTCATTGTCTATAATTGGGAGTCCTAGTTTTTCCTAAGGGTGATGCTGTCTTTGTTTTGGTCAAATTATCTTTATTTATTTTTTTCCTTCTAATCTCCTGATGATACCCTACTGTTGTACTAATGCTTTTTTAATTTCTTCAGGGATGCTAAGGCCTGTGTTGTCCATGGTAGCGAGCTTAAAGACATGACCTCGGAGGAGCTTGATGATTTGCTGAAGCACCACACTGAAATTGTATTTGCCAGGACCTCCCCTCAACAGAAACTGATCATTGTGGAAGGATGCCAGAGACAGGTGAACACCGAAGGGATTCTCACAGACACAGTTTGACAAATGTTTTGTTTGGAACTTGTAAAAACATGTTCTTCCTTGTCCAGGGAGCCATTGTGGCCGTGACAGGTGATGGTGTGAACGACTCTCCAGCTCTGAAGAAAGCTGACATTGGTGTCGCCATGGGTATCGCTGGATCTGACGTCTCCAAGCAGGCTGCTGACATGATCCTGCTGGACGATAACTTTGCCTCCATTGTCACTGGAGTGGAAGAAGGTAAGATCTACATCAAGACCTACACCTGCAGAAATCTGGAAATACAAAATACGAAGCATGACTGAATCTGCTAAATAACTTTGTTCAGGCCGTCTGATCTTTGACAACTTGAAGAAGTCCATCGCCTACACTCTGACCAGCAACATCCCCGAGATCTCACCCTTCCTCCTCTTCATCATCGCCAACATCCCTCTGCCCCTGGGAACCGTCACCATCCTCTGTATTGATCTGGGAACTGACATGGTGAGTTGTTTGGCTCTTCATCCTGGTCTATAGAGAGGTTCAAATGAACACAAATATGGGTGGAAATTTCATGTATTTGTTCATGGTTTTGCAGGTCCCTGCCATCTCCCTGGCTTATGAGAAAGCTGAGAGCGACATCATGAAGAGACAGCCCAGAAACCCCAAAACAGACAAGCTAGTGAATGAAAGGCTCATCAGTATAGCCTACGGACAAATTGGTAACACATTATTTATTCATAAATCTCAGTTTTTATAATCAATACATGACTTGTGACTAGTGGATGCTCCTCCTACCAACTCAAAACAAAACACAAACTGAAGTGTGTGCTCTCTACTGCCCCCTGGTGGACAGTCTGCATACTGTACTTTGAATCCCATATCCAAAATGGCTGCCTTGTTGTGGCGAGTTGCTATTTTTTGCTGGGGAAATCTTTGCTTATTACAATACATTTCTGGTGTGAATATCATTGCTTTGTTTCAGATGATTTTGATGTTTTTATACCTGACTTCATGGTAAAGTCTGCATCAAATACAACACAATCGGTTTCCAAAGTCAGTCTTTTTTGTCCCCCATATCTCTCCTTTTTTATATTTCACCTTATGAAGCAATCTGTATGATGCTTATTACAGTGACAAAGTCAATGTTTCCATTAATTAACTACACTAATTAAAGCTTGAAATGTCTCTGTGCACCAAAATCACATTGGATTTTAAATCAACTGATCAAGATGAGATTGTGGCACAGACTTCCAGCTTTAATTCAGCACATTTTAGAGACTAAATCCATTTAAAGTCATGTTTTTAAAAATCATCATAAAGAAGAAAACCAAATTAAAGGATATCATCACAATTTCAAGCATATAGTTTTTACACAAATAAAATGTTACTTGATTTACTTACTTTTATGTCTTTCCAGGGGCTTAGCTTTGCAGGGAATGCCACTTACATGTTATATTTGGTTGTCTTATCTCCATCTTGATTACCAGAGACAAGTATGAAAGTTGTTAATGAAAGCTAGAGAAACTGTAACTCTGCTTCTGATTTGCATTTCCTGAAGTTTCCTGATGTTTTTCTCCTGTTAGGTATGATGCAGGCCACAGCTGGCTTCTTCACATATTTTGTCATCCTGGCTGAAAATGGTTTCCTCCCCATGGACCTGATAGGAGTGAGAGTGCTGTGGGATGACAAATATGTAAATGACCTGGAAGACAGCTATGGACAGCAGTGGGTCAGTCACACTTATGCTTAAATTTAATTGGAGTTTCAGTCCAGGAAAAGGAAAACACTCTGATCTTTTCCTTTTTATTTTATTCTGTTCCAGACATATGAGCGCAGAAAGATTGTAGAGTACAGCTGCCACACAGCCTTCTTCGCCAGTATTGTGATCGTGCAGTGGGCCGATCTGATCATCTGTAAGACCAGGAGGAACTCCATTGTGCAGCAAGGAATGACGTACGTACACGTAGATATGATTGAGATCTCCAAATGACAACTGGGTCTTTATATTTGAGTAATTGTAAATAAAATCAAAGCCATTACTGATGAGATGGCTTCAAGCCACAATGACAGTTTGCTACTGTGTTGCATGCTGTCCTATGACAAGAACATCAATATGTTAGGTAATTTTAAGAGTAGGAGCTTTTGTTTTATTGACCCGTACCTTTTTTTTTTTCATCCCCACAGGAACCGCATCCTCATCTTTGGGCTCTTTGAGGAGACGGCTCTGGCTGCCTTCCTTTCATACTGCCCGGGCATGGACGTTGCCCTCAGAATGTACCCTATGAAGTGAGTCAAGTGCACAGACACAACCATTCTGTGACTCATACTTTAAAATTAGCTTGCAAGATAATTTCTTAGGCTCCAATTATCATGCAGAACGTTTCATTTTCCTTTTTCACTGTTGGCTTTTGTCGATATCCCACTTTGCGTGTCTGTCCAGTTTATGCGAGGACCTCGCTGAGCACAAGGCAACTCTTGTTAAAGTGTGAAAAGCCTTCTTTCTGCAAATTTGCAGACATCCCTGGTTGTTGGATCCTTCCGGAGGTTTCTCGTACATCACTCAGTGCAGACAGCCCTTTGAGAGCGTGATGTTTTCAGTTTGGTGATGCTTTAGCTTTATCATCTCGTTGAAAATAAGACGGCTATTATCTAGTGTCGCTGGTAATTTCCACTTCAGAGGCAGAGCGAAGCACAAGAGCTGCTATACTAATGAGTTTCTTTGCCCAAAAGAGAAAAATAGAAAGCACTGAGGCTCATTAGCTCAAGAATTCACACGCCACTTTCCTTTGTCACCTTTATTCATCAGTTTCCAATGCTTCTGTCTCTCCTTTCTCACCTTCTTCGTTCACCTGTTTCTTTGGGTATCTTCTGGTGTTTAAATAACCCCAGCTTTTTATTCTCTGTGCTTACATGTGTGTCCCAGACTCTAGCTTCTGTTTTGCTCTTTCTAATTTATTTCTCTCTTTACCTCTGTAAATATCTTATGCAGATTTAAGGTGCTGAGCATATCTGTCTGACACTATGCCCTTTTGGGTATTTTATTGGGTAAAGACAGGGGTGTAGGCCCCTGCTCTAGTTCTTGGACACTTATAGAATCACACAAACCTCCTCTAGAAGTTTTGTGGATTTGTTTTCAGGGCTTTGCATTAGTGGGCTTTTAGCAGCCTTGTTAGCGTCGCCAGAGAGCACTCTCAAAGAGATGAACAGGAGATGTCCTCAACCCAGTTGTCAGATTTCTCTGCCTCATTTTGTTTCAACGGCTTCTGAATTCATTCTAATAGCCGGTTCTCCACAGCCTAATGCTCACCCCCAAAGCTTTTCTGTTCAAAAGAGAAGAGTGTGCTTGTGTTGGGTTTTTTTGTCACGTTCCCATTAATAATTCAACCTGTCTGTCCATCCTTACCTTTAGGCCATTGTGGTGGTTCTGTGCCTTCCCCTACTCCCTCCTCATCTTCCTTTATGATGAAGCCAGAAGATATATTCTCAGACGCAACCCAGGAGGTAAGAGCTTCACTAACTCTTGACATATATAACTATCTGAGGCACCTAGGACACATTTTTGCCTGTATTCTCAGTATTGTAATCTGAAGGTAGTGGGGCGCAGAGGGAATTTTTACTTGACAAAAAGTCAGATGCAGAAAAATGTGCTGTGTTGCTTAAAATATGTGCTCTCTGGACATTTGGAAAGAAGAGGATCGTATTTTTGCATATTTTGGAGGTGATTTTCTCCAAAATTCGCCCCACACATTGCAATAATCTCAATGCATGAAAAGCACTGAAGGCAGAGGAAAAATGTGTCCCTTTAACATAATTAAACCGTGTAAACAAAACCCATCTGAACGCGAGACCTTCTTTTTAGCTATTTGGACAAACACACGGGATTGAAAACACGACTGCAAAGTAGTGAAATATTGATGGCTTTAAAAGGTGTTGAAACTTCTAAAAAAAACACAAAAACAAACAATCTCCCTCCAGCGGCTGATGTCAGTCTCATTGATTCATTGAGGCTGACATCACAGAGCACCTTTGTGAAGGTGCCCACTGTACTGTGTGAAAATGAGACACAGGTGTGTGTGTGTGTGTGTGTGTGTGCGCGCGCTCAGCAAAAGTGGCGTATGCCTCTCACGAGTCTATTTTTCGTGGATTCTCGTGCCCAGTATCGCTGCCACAACTGCGTCCCTACACTGACCAGTGAGCTGAGGCAGATGGCAGAGCCCGGTGGGATTTGAACCCCCAACCCTGGTGTAGTTAATGCATCATTCCACCCACAAAGCTGAACAGAACCTGTATGCAGGGCTGGCTCTGATGCAGCTGTGTGAGAGTGCGTGTGCGCTACATCTGAGCCCCACGGCACAGATCAGTGAACATCCCACTGCCCATCCATGGTGAATAATGTGTTACATTCAGACAGGAAAAAAACAAGTTGAGCTGACATGGTTTCTAGCAACTTTGGCTTTTTTTCCTTTTCTTTCTTTTTTTTGAAAGTGCTAGCAAATAAATACTTTTTCCACTCCATAAATAGACCAAAGTTAACTGCCCTTAGATTATTTTTAACTTTTTTAAAACTACTTTTTTAACTCACAGTTTTTCCCAAAAGAAACCCAACATGCTAAATGGTATAATTCAAGCATTTAGAGCAGGGATGTCAAGCTCATTTTACATCATGGGCCACATACAGCCCAATTTGACCTTAATTGGGCCCTTTCTGTCGTTGTACCAAAGTTTAAGTGCAGATTTAATCCCTGTGATGTCTATAATATAAGAAAAAGAAGTGAAATAATAACCAAAACAGAGGCATTTCTATAGTAGATGGTCATCTATGACATGACTTTATTATTTACTTTATCACTGTAGTATGATTAGGACCTATATGCAGTGGGTGGTCTTTATCAGTAGGTAAAACTGAAAGATTTATGAAAATACAGTTAAAAATCCAAGATTTATGCCCTCCTTCACATTGTCCAAAGATGTTCAGCGGGCCGGATTGGAGTCTTTGGCAGGCCGATTTTGGTCCTGGCACCTTATGTTTGACACCTCCAATTTTAGTATTGGGACCACTCTCGCCATTCATTTTTACTGGATTTTATGTCTATCTAACGATATAAAACCCAAACATCTAGCTTTTGAGCTACAGGGTCATGTCATGTGATTCTTTTAGTCATTTCATCCCAGGGTGATTATTCATGGCCTCACTGATGATGTAACCTCATAAGCAACCATGAAACAAAAATGACACAGCCTCTCCCGTCCCTTCAGGGTACATCTTCTAATGGCCGCATTTTCCCTAAATTTAGCATGCAGTCTCTCGCACACGGCCCAAGCCCAGTCAAGTCTTATTTCTTCGAATCACTGTCAGCCAGCATGAGGGGTGAAATCTTTCTGAGCGCGAGGTTTGAGGCCAAAGCCGTTTTAGATGTGGCTGTCGTGTTGTATTCCATCTTTGTTATTCTCTGTAAAAGACAACGAGACAAATTTGACCCCTAAACTGTGAGAAAGATTTAAAAAAAAAAACACCTCCCTAATTGTGTCTCCTTTGCTTTCTAGGTTGGGTGGAGAAAGAGACATACTACTGAGCCAACGCCACACAGACACGGAGGGAGCGTGTGCTTCATCACTATTTAATGCCATGTTACATATTTGTTTGAGATATTAGACCCCCCCCATTAATAACACCACAAAGCATGGATAGATTAACATTATATTGATGTGTGTTTCTTTCCCAATAAAACATTTCCACTGTTCACTGAGGCTGCTTGCATGATTGCTTGTTTCTCTGATGCCTTTGGACTGGAAACCGTGTTTCAGGAACTCGATTCAGGATGTTCCGAGGTTCAGCAGATACGTACCTGTGAGTCAGGCGCACTGACCCGTGCAGTGGGATTATCCACCTCAACAGTCCCTTAACTTCACTGCTGGAATTGAATATGAAGAGCTTAATAGGGAACAAGCGAGATGTCTCAGGGAAGGAGAGATATTTTAGGTCATTTTCACAGGAAAGCATGATCATCATTTACCATCAATTAGTAACTTAGTAGTAATTAGTAACCAGCAGCTGGCTTGTGACATCCTAAGAAATTTCAAAATCCTACTGTAAAAATCTGAAAATCAACTGAAAACTGAGGGAAGTTTGGATATTATTTTGATTAGGGAGACTAGGAGAGTTGAGACTGTATTGAAGTATTGAAGAATAACGATGGTCAGAACAAATATTGACTTTCAAATTCAGTAATTGTACAAACTCTGTTTTTGCCTCATATACTGTATTTGCACTTATGTTCAGTAAACAGCTGTATTTTCCTCGCAAAAATGGGGTGGCTCTGACTTTTGCACAGGACTCTATATTGATATACACACTTTTCATACTTTCATACTCAGTAAAGATGTGAAAAGTAGACCTCATGAACAATACTGAATGAGAGCCCCTTCATTTGCATGAGGAAGAAGAAATGCATAAAAAATGAAAATGCATAAAGATAGTTCATTTGTGGGGAAAACAGGATGATCAGTACAATACATTAATAAAAACAATAACATTTAGCCAATAATAGGTCAAACAGAAAAAAATGAGAGAAGGTTAATAAATGCAAATGTTATTACTAAAGCAGTTTAAAAATTTTAAAAATACAATTAACGGTTATCTTACTTTGATGTCTTGGTGCAAATAATGGCACTTATTTATTTCTGGAGTTATTTATTTAATTGTTTAAATTTGGCACGTATGATCCTCCGTAGATTTCAGCTACTGCACTTATTTTTATCATTGTTTTCTCAGGATTTTGTTGCACACCAGAAATGAGGAACAAGCACACTGAAACAGTGTGTGTGTGTGTGTGTGTGTGTGTGCACGCGTGCTTAAAAGTGTCTCTATTATCTCAAGAGCCACGTCTGTCACAGCAGTGTTTGCAATGGATTGGTCTGTTGACCGCTAATGCAAAGAGGGCCTCGGTGAAAATGAACTGAAACCACTCTAGTGCTATCTACTTTGTGTTTACACTGGTCATTATGATCGCCCCTCAACCTGTCTTGTGTGTGTGTGTGTGTGTCTGTGTGTGTGTGTGTGTGTGAGTATCTAATCATCATGCCAACCTGGTCACAGATGGCCAGCTTCACACACACACACACACACTTGGGGAAAAGCGCTTGAGTCGAAAGAGTAATCTTTCAGGTGATTTCTTCCACAGCAGAGGGTGCTGCTGCAAGACACACATCAAGAGTCTGCAGACAAAAGGATGGAGGGATGTAGAGGAAAGAGGGACAAAGAATGGGGTCGACAAAAGTGAGTCAGGGTGACGACGAGGAAGGGAAAGAGTTGGGGCATGAGACACAAAGGCATGCATTAATTTGTGTTTTTAGGGGCAGACATTATGAAGCTTAGTTTACGGGTTTCTGCTCACTGCTTTGAGAGAAAACGAGGTTGCAGACAGACTAACATTATCATGTCTTCATCCCCCCCTCCACTCCCCCACCCCCAGTCCTGCCCTCCTTCACAAGCAGGGCCCCTGAACGTGCCTGTTGCTATGGCAACTCATTTGCGAGCCCTCTCTCTCTCACTCGCTCTCTCTCTTTCTCTAACATCTAAATAAAATCTAGGCTATTTATAGCACAACACTAGCAACATGCAAGCCACATTTAATCGTGCACGCACAAATGGGAATGCAAAACAAAAATGCAGTAAACAGGCAACTGCACATGTGCAGTAATACACACGAGGACGTATAGGCTTGTGTGAACACCCGCATCCTCTATGCCAAGGCTTGCTGCTGTGCGTCCATCTGTGAATTAAGTCCACCTGTGGGTTTTGTTTGTTTACCCCTGCTTTGGGGTATTTTTTTCTCTTTGCATCATATTTCAGAGCAGAGCTGGTCTGATAAGCAACCGTGGAGTTAATGTGTGTGTGTCTGTTGAACTCCTTGCTGAAGCCCGCCATTGAAATCTTCCCGTCGCCTGTTTGATCTATCTCAGCTTTATCTTGACACTTGCCGCAGAGTGCTCTCCAGGCCAGCTGATAAAATCTGTCAGAATACACAGGGATCCAGACAGCGAGTGACACCGTTTACCTATCGGGACACAATAGCACTCCGTAACTGCAGGCTCATATTGCCCTGCCCCGGTCTACTTCATTCTTGAGAAGGTCGCTCTCAAAGCGTAATCTGTCACAGCCTTCTGATACGACTGGTTCGAGCTGCCAACAGGAGACAGGAGAGCAATGAGGGGGGAATTATAAATGTGGGTTTGCCCTCGAGATTTACAGAATCTGAACCCCTTGGTGGAGCTTTGGCTCATGAACATAAGGCTGTAACTTTCCTTTTTTTCCCTCTGGCCATATATATACGACAGCAAGTGGCTGACTGTTTCTGGTTTCAAGCTTAGATGCAGGGATGAAAAACTAAATCTCTCATTTGTGTTGTGGGATGAAAGGGTTTAAAAGCTCATGGAACAGATGCAAATGGCCATAAGAGTGCTGCTGCTGCTGCTGGTGCTGGGGTAGTGTACGGCAAAATCTTGCTGCAGTGTGATAGTCAGTGGGCTCTCGGCACAGATCCCTCTCCTTCTACCTTCCAATCTCCGCAGGAGGTGGTCAGAGGTTGGGCGGTGTTCTGGAGCTGGTATATGTTCAAAGTATATGTGGCCTAGTACCAGGGGAGAAAAAGGAAACAATAGGCTGGCTGGTCAGAGGGAAAGAAGAGAAAAGTGTCAAGGCGCCCTAGGGCAGAATGGAGGCCTGGCATGCTAATGAATTTTGACATGATAAACCAACAAAACAGATAAGCTTCTATAAGCTTTTGTCTGCTTATACCCTCAAAACCCATGACAAGCCTGGTCAGACGATACTGCGAGCATGAGTGTGCCTTTTTTCTGCAGCTAGAGATTCAGAAGCAGGGGCTTCAAAAGTTGGCTGCCCGCTATCAGCACGCAACAACCTTGTCAAAGCAGCAGGGGAAGGGAGGTGTCTGCGAACCCAGCTGTTAAGCCGGGAGAGGTGTAGATGAATCAGGAGTGTGTGTGCACATGTGTGTAGTAGTTTGCTAGCAGCGGGGTGTTAGTGGTGGGCCTCTTTTGTGCAGAGCTGAAGTTTAAAGCAATAGTTCAACATTTCTGGTGAACAGTCTTTCTTGGTTGGTACTTTGATTCTAAGCTCACATTAAGCTGTCCTTTAATGAGGATTTAAAAAGTATAGAAATGATATGAGTATAGTTCATCTAGACAGTTGCCTTTATTTTTAAGTGTTTCTTCTATAAAAGGGTTTGAAGGTGCCGATATTGCTGGTCACAGAGGCTAACCACATTTCGATTTAATTTACAAATAGATAGGACCTTGAAAACATATTTGTCCTCTTATTGATTTCCTATTCTTTTGGATATTTGTTACATTTACAAGATAACCTGAGTAAACACAAAATGCAGTTTTTAAATGCTGATTTCATTTATTAAGGGAAAATAAGTTATCCACCTATCTGGGCCTGTGCCAGTGTTAGTATTTCACATAAGACCTGGTAATGAAGTAGGCTACAGATTCTCAAAAATGAATGCATCAAAGTCAACGACACCTATCACAACCATTTCTAAGGCTTTGGGACTCCAGTGAACCACGGTGAGTGCCATTATCCACAAGTGGAAAAAACATGGAACAGCGACGAACCTTCAGGAGTGGCCGACATACCAAAGGTACTCTAAGAGTGCATCGTCGACTCATCCAGGACATCACAAAAGAACCCAGAAAAACACCCAACGAACTGCAGGCCTCACTTGCCTCAGTTAAGGTCTAAGTTCATGATCCAACAATAAGAAAGAGACTGGACAAAAATGGCATCCATTTCCAAGGAGAAAACCACTGCTGACCAAAAAAACATCTTGATGATACCTGAGACTTTTGGGAAAATATTCGCTGGACTCACGTGACAAATGTGGAACTTTTATAAAGTTTGAGTCTCGTTACATCAGACATCAAACAGAATTTCATAAAAGGATCAAAATACTAACATTCAAACATTGTGGTGGTAGTGTGATGGTCTGGGGCTGCTCTGCTGCTTCAGTACAACTTGCTGTGATTGATGGAACCATGAATTGTGTTCTCTACCAGAAAAACCATTACTTAATGCCGTGAAGCTCTCGAGCACTTGCGTTATGCAGCAGGACGATGATGCGAAACACACCAGTAAGTCAACCTCAGACTGGTTAAAAAAAATAAAATGAATATTTTGGAGTGCCCCAGTCAAAGTCTGGACTTACATCAGATTGAGATGCTCTGACAGAACTTTAAATGTTGCGTCAGAGGACATTGTGTCAATGTGCCTGAAATAAAATTCTGGGACAAAATTCTTCCACAGTGATGTGAAAGACTGATTCGCTGTTATCACAAACACTTGACTGCAGTTATTGCTGACTAGAGTGGCACAACCAGTTATTAGGGTTTAGGCTTTGCACACAGTGGAAGTGAATTCTCATCATGCATCGCTCTGAAGCCACCAGCTGGTTGCTTTTGGATATTACAGGCTCGGGTTCCCAAGATGACCCGCTAATGTAGTTATCAGTTGGTCACATGTCAATCAACATTATTCTTCACTCTCATCATCACACTTTCCATCCAAAGTTAACTTCCGTAGTTGCTTGAAGTCGCCAAAAATCATGCACTTTCTACATTCTCTGGTCACCACGTTGCTGCAAATCAGTTCCATTGGGTATGCGGTTTTAAGGGGCAATTGCTTTTTCACACAGGGCACAGGGTATGTTTGGATTGCTTTTATTCCATTAATAAAGGAAAGGATAATCATTTAAAAAACAGAAAATTGTATTTCTAATTCAAATTATGTCTAACATTAAAATTTCTAAAACATGTAAGTGTCACAAATATGCAGAAGACTAGGAAATAAGGAAGGGGTCAGGGTCATAGACCTTGTAAGCTAGCAATGTTTCTCAAAAACAAATAGTTCATTCAGTGAATGAGCAAAGATATATAACATTTAACATAGAAAATTAACAGCTGCAGTGATATTTTAATCATTATTATTATTATTATCGTTATTATCATTATTATTATTATTATTATTATCACTATTATTATTATTATTTTGGACTACTTTCGGTGTAGATTAGCGCCCATCAGTGTTGAATTGTGTGTGTTCGTGTGTGGCGCTTAAAAAGAAAAAAAGAAAAGAAAAAAGAAAAAAAACGCCCAATAATGGAGGATGCCCCGCCTCCATCCGTGGGGTTACCATGGCAAATGGCGTCGACGTCACTATGGAAGAAACGCCGTCTATAAGTATTGGAGGGTCTGCCGCGACGGCTCGCGAGCTCGGATGTATGCTGCGGAGGAGTGACACGTGCTGACTACAAAAAATAAATAAAAATAAATAAATATATATATATATAATAACAGGCACATCCAGGAGCTTTATTTTTTTATCTTTGTTTTTTGTTTAGTTTTTTTTAACTGTATATAAATTTAAGGTGGAGTTTCGTTGCTCTTTTTTTTTTTACTTGAACTGGGAAGAATTAACCCCGCATTTGGGCAACCATGGGACGAGGAGTGAGTATAAAAAAATGTTTATTTTACCTCTTTGTTCGACTCCACAAATGCTCTTATTTGCTCCCGCTGAGAATAAGCGGTGGGCAAAAGGAGATATTTGAAAGTTCGCCATTCAAACAAGTGGTTCGATTTAGTCGACGCTGATGCTATACCATGTGTTACGATTTGCTCAAAACGCTTCAAAATGCCTTCTCCTCAAACGCCTCTTGAGGGGTACTTCCGTGTTTCGAACCCTCAGAGAGTAGAGACTCCCCCCTTTTCTTGTTCTTCTTCTTCTGTTATTTATGTATTTTGTCATTGACTTGAGCCCGTCAAGGATAAAGACCGCTGTGAAGTAAGTTTCCATCGCTCACAGAGATGCTTTTGAGCGGCGTCCCGTTACGTAACGAGATGTTCTGAACCGCCTGAGCTGTCAAAAGTTTTCCAGTTTTCCAGCTGCGACGGTGCAGCTGTGGAAATAAACCCGCTCGAGAAAGTAACGGTGTGCTTACTTTACTGACTTCAGAGCCACTTTAAGCTTCAATTCGAGTGGGAAAGCTCTTCGTGAGCAGCACATAGCACGGAAATGTACGCCTTTAGAGAAGAACTGTGGCTTTTCTTTCTCGCTACTTTTATTTATTTATTTATTTTATTTTAGCACCAGGCGTTTTTATTCTGGGAATAACAGCCTGGCAGTGGGAGGGATATGTTAGCAGCCCGACCCATTTTTCTCTGCCTGCAACTGCGAGCAGCTATCTTAAACTTATCTGAAGTCAGCCGTACCTCCTTTTAGGGAGAATTTCTTCGACTGCTTGCTGGGTAGTTTTGTGTCATGCGGGTTCGCTATTGTAACTTTAACTGCAGGAATATAATGGAAGAAAGGGTAATTGTGCACCATGGTGGCAGCAATCCATCACTGATAGATTAAAATTGCTATAAGCTGCTTGCAAGCATTGTTAAGAGGAAAAAAAAAAGAGAGGACAGTTTAAGCCCTTTTTCTGATGTGATTTAAAATTCCCACGCCTCCTTGTCTTTTTCATTATATATTAGTGTCAAGGTTTTTTACAGCGAAAGATTCAGTCTGTTATTGTTCTTCTGTTGCTTCTTGGTATGGCTGATATCATCTCCCCCCTCCCCGGCTTGAATTGTAGGGGATGAAACTGAAGCCAGTTGCATGTAATGTCAGCAGTCGCCACACCCTGCCATTCTGCGCAGGGGAAGCACTCATTACAGATTCAGCCTGCAAGGGATGGAGAGGTGGGATGAAGGGGAGAGGGAAGATGGGCCGAGAGAGATCTGGCGGGAGATGTGAAGCAGAACGCCTCATTCAGTCTGTTCCTCTTTCATTTTTTTCCTCCTTCTGTCTCCGCAGAGTTCATTTATCACTCTGAAAATCTTTTTTTTTCTCCTCACCCTCTCTCAGCTTCTTGGCCACCGCTTCTTTTTTCTCCTTCCCATATGTGATGAAAGCCATGCCCTGCCCCCATTCGAGCCTCCGCTTCCCCCACAGTGTCTCCCCCTTCTTTCCTTCCCCCCATCCCCTCTCCTCTTCTCTCCTCTTCTCAAATACATTCAGTGCTGGCACGGACAAATAGCTAGACTTGGAAGAGATGATGGCCACCATAGAGCCTTCCTGGAGAGGGTGGGAGAGAGGGGGGGTTAAGTTGCAATGGAGAAGAAGTGGGGCAGAGAGTGAGCACAGGTACGGGAAGATTATTTTTTGGGGGGGAAGTGTGCCTCCCACTCGCTCCTCTCATAATATGAGGATGACATTACTCTTTCGCCCTTTTTTAATTTTTTCCTCACCACATCAACAGCACAGTGCAATAAAGAGACAAAAGCAAAGTGAGCTAGCTAGAGGGTGGATTGATTGCTTGAAAAGAGGGAGGTGGGGGCACATCAGGGGGGGAGCCAAGAGGCACCAGTTGCCGCATTGCCACTGCCGAACAACTTCCAGACATAATGGAGGAGGTGCGGACATTTCTGTGCAGTGCACTCTCTTAACCTGAATGATCCATTCATGGATTAAAAGCTCTTTAGTAAAGAGGAGCAGGTAGCTGAAGCTTATCTATATTTACTTGTTTTTGCTTTTGTTTAAATTTGAAGTGCAGAAGAAGAAGGGTTACCTCACCTGTTTAAACTGCAGCTTCTGCACTTTAACTAGGCGAGCACTGCGGAGTGGGGGATCTGAACGCAGAGACAGCTGTCAAAGCTTTCAGGGGAGTAATGGGGGCGAAGCAGACTAAATATTTCATAATCTTACCTAACTCAACCTTTAAGATCTTTTTCTCCTCAGTTGGCTGAATTATTAAGAAGTTTCAGGTCCTTAAAATCATCCCTTTTTACCACCAATTCAAACGCTTTAGTTTAGCTATAGCGGTTTCCTTTCACCAAACAACAATTATCCTGTTCTTTTAAATGGGTGGTTAGGGTGAAGTGGTCACAGTTGCATGAATATTGGGTTATCAAGTTGAATTTGTTTGTTTTCGTGCAGCATACGTTCTGCACTCATAGGGAGTTAAACTGCCCAGTTGTCTTAATCATACTTGGATGGATGACACATTGAAGAGGAATATTTTGACCTGTGTGGTAGGGGGATCCGGTGGCTTTGAGCTGGCATGGTTTGGGTCCACTTAGGGCTGTTCGATATAACGATATATATCGGATGACGATAGAAAAACGTCTATCGTTTCATTTTACGCTATCGTTTGTTTCGTGGTGTCGCAAAATAAACTGTTTACGGCAATATTTTTTCATTATTTTGATGGTCACTGTAGTGGCTATATTAATTTCCTAAAGTTCTCTCTTTCTCTTATATTTAATACAACCACACTACAGATGGACAAGTGCTTGTTTGTATGCGTTGTCGTTAGCAACAACGACGGTAAAACCACCTCGTGTCCGCTTGTTTATTTTCCACATAAACCTTTCACAATAAAGCTCAAGATCCTGTTGAGACTTTTCAAAATAAACTGAATCACGTGAAAGATGCAGAGTATTTACGGATGAGAAGCAAAAAAGAGCCGTCAGGTGCTAAAAAATAAACCTTAGACTCAAACGTTAGAACAGGCTTTTCCCCGCAGCACGCTGTGTAATAAATACTCACAAAGAAAACGGCGGCCGTTACAACCTATGTCTAAAAATGTATCGTTTCATGCATCAGTTAAAACACTCGACTCCAGGTACGCGACGCCCAGCTGGAAACACTTCACGCAAGTCGAGCTGCCCGAGGTTCACAGAATTTACAGAAAATGTTACATTTTCGTGATTTATATCGTTATCGGACAATAGATGTCTTAATATCGGGATATGAGATTTTGGTCATATCGCACAGCCCTAGGTCCACTGGTTTTGTGTTGGTTTTTGTTCAGGTGGCTCTCTGCCTCCTGAACTCCGTTTTTTGGGGGGATTCAAAATCAGCCTTCCAACAAGCTGAAAGTGCATCACTCAAATGCAACAAGGGGTCTTTCTAACTGGTGGAAATGTCCATAGCTGCCATAGCCTCTGTGACATCTCCCATCAGTTTCTAGACTCTGCATTGGAAAGCCTCAGTGTTTTGGCTCCCACCCTTCTGGGGTTTTCTTTTCTTTAGTGCTAAATATGGCAAAATTTGACTTGGGTTTATGAGGGTTGAGTTTTGACCTTTCAACCAAAGCTTACGTCATATTGTTACAATGTGACTGCTGGTCATTTTCATTCTGGTGGGAGTAAGCTTCTTCAGAATGATAATGCCCTCTTTGTAGGACACACATGCCTCTTTTCCACTAGCACCAACTCAACTGTACTGGATTCGACTTGGCTCAGTTTCAGCCTTTTCCCCTTTCAATTACCACTCACTGTGGGTGGGGTCCTTATAGCAATGTGGCCCAAAGATCCTGTGACAACATTTGCATGTGACATAAACGCAACACAGCAATGGAAAACAGAGAGGCAACGGTATACCTGCTGCTAAGCTGATGGTAAATGTCTGCACCTAGTCTTTGGACTACGGTCTTGGTTTGTGTGCATCCACTTCCCTCATCTCCATGTTTAAAAAATGGAGGGGTTAGATTTTTGTGAAGATGACAGCACTCCCTAGCCAATCAGTGGCATGAAGTCTGTTGACCCCAGCCCAGTAGACCAGGCACTACCACCTAATGGGAAATCTTAAAAACTGAGTTCAGTCAAATGAGTAGGGAGTAGGTGCTAGTAGAGGAGGCAATACAGTCACTAATGATAACTATTTGAAGAGGGTGCAGTCAGTCCTAGTAGAAAGTTTTAGGACGGACATGTTGGGGAGTTCCACCACCGTCCTTAGGAATGCCAAATGAGGACCCTAATGAAGTTCTAGAAACTTGGCAAATTAATACAAAGGATGACCAAAGTAGGTGTAGAGGAACGTGTAGCTGCGGTACTTTACTGAAACACCCGATGTTAAGTTTTTCCTTGAATTTGTCTTATCTGAAATCTATGGACAGGCAGATTGGCTCTGTGGAAGTACTGGTTAAGGACACAGCTGAGGATTTTCTGATCTTGAGCTTGCAGTTTTACATGGAAAATATGACTATGCGAGTGTAGTTAAAATATTGAAGTGTACATGCTATAAGCAATGAAAGGAGGCTAATATTGCTGTTTCTGGATGGCACTCCCATCACTCAGATCAAAGACTTTTCTCCCTCATCTTCCCACCATAAGCTGACTTGGCATGCTAGTCCCCGCCCACTTTTAATCTACACCTTCACATCCATTCCTTACAGTTCGTTTCCCCCTTGTTCTCTGTTTGTACCTGTTTTCCTTCTGCTCCTGTCCTGCTCCCTCTCTTTACTGGGGATTTAACATTCTTTCCGCTTGGCAGTCACTGTGTATTAACTGGGACTTTTGTCACACAGTACCCCTTGTCTGTTTCCGAACACCGCGTACCCCCTCCTCTCTGCTTCTTTTTCCTACGCTCAGTCAATCTTTACCCGTTGTGTTTGCTACATTCCATCAATCTGTTTCCCGTCTTTAGCTCCTCTCTTTCTTTCCTGCTTTGCCATTCTTTCTGGCTTTCCTCGTTTTTATTTTTAATTCCCTCCCTTCAATTCTTCCACATGCCATCCCTCCCTGAGCCTTCCCCTCTGTTTTGCTAAGAAGCTTGAGCCGTGTGATTTGTTTTCCGTGGCAGCTCTTTGAACTTTCCCTGCGAGCCTGTAGCTGAGTAAATGTGGAACATGGACATAAAAACCAAAAACCTGCAGAGAACACATGGGTGGCTGTCTTTTGTGCTCCCTTCCTGCATGAGGAAATATGGGAATTTTCCACGCCATGTTAAAATCCAGATCCAGGATCTGCAGGCTGAATCACTGAGCTGTTGGCTCGTGCGATTATGACATAAGATTGCAGTTTGAATTCTTCAGGAAACACTGAGTTTCCAGCAAAGCCGGACATTCATTCATTCATTCACTCACTTTTGTTCTTTTTTTTGTGGGGGGAAAAAAAAGAAAAGCTGAGAGTCACAGGGACGTGGAGGGAGTTTTAAACACGATGCCCCCATGTAAATTAACACACTTTCTTTTCAGTGTTTAAACAGAAAAAAAGGGTAGTTGGAGGAAATGAAAGGATAAAGGAGGAGGAGGAGGGGGCATGGGAAGAAAGGGGGAGGAGGAGGAGGGGCTGTGACACGTGACTTTGTCCATTCACATATCTCCAGAGGTGTGGCAACAGTCGCTGGTGGCAACCGGGCAAAGTCCCAGGACAGTCTGTGTGTTTGTGTGTGTGTTTGTGGGGGCACAGTTGAATGAGCAGCTTTTGTATCTGGCAAGAGACCCTGGCACCAGGGTGGACTCGCTCACAGGAATTCTGCCTGTAAAACATTTTCGAACACTTTAAAATATGTGGCTGCTCGACCGCTTTCTTCTGATGTCCACTTGAGCCCCGAGGATGTTGTTCTCCCATTTGAGGAGCAAAAGTCGGGAGGCTGGGAGTAGGGAGTGGGGTCAGCGAAGTTGCTCCTGCTCAGAGATGCAAACCTTCGCTGTTTTCCCCAATTTTGTCATGCTTCTTTTTCAATCTCAAGCCTTCTTCTTACCGGTTAGTTCTCACGGGATTCAATCGCTAATAAAAATGTCACTGATATCCGTCTGTAATGTTGTGAAATCTTTCTGACAGTTCCTGGACTGTGTAGCCTTTTTGCAGACAAACAAAATAGAGCATGGTTCCAGCCTGTTTTGAAATTCCCAAAAATCTCCCAAAAAAAAGGCTGCAAGAAAAAACAATGAGCACTAGTCAGCATCATAACGGATAACATGGCCCACATGCCTGTGGTCTTACCAAGCACATGAAACGATTCTGTGAGGCTGCTGTTTGTGTGTTTGATGCAGATTTTGTGAGGGTAGTACGAAAGGCCATTGTTCAGGGAGAATTCATACCAGTTTATTATGACGTTTGCTTTTTCAGAGCAGATCCTTCCCTCTCATTTTTTTCCCTTGCTCATCATCTGTCGGTGTATTCTCTTTATACCACCTCCTTCCCCACTTTCATCTTTGCATTTTCTTTCTAATCTTAACCACCTTGCTGCTGTAAGGAGTTCCCTGACCTTGAATGCTGCTCTTCAAGGTTATGAGAAGCCTCTCAGTCTAAGTGCACTGGACCCCAGAATCCTCAAAGTAGTAGTATTTGTTTGCAGCTGTGCTTCGAGCTAAATCAGCATCAGGAAATATGCAGACAGCGATGTCTTGTGCGATATCCTTAATCTAGTTGATCTCTCTGACTCTGTGCTTTGATTTGTCGTCTTGCGAGCGAAAAAAGACCGCGAAAGCTTCAGAGTCACCTGACTCTCTGTTGCCTCTTCTGAGACCAGGAAGATGAGCTGTCAACATGTGACTGTGGAGTAAGTGCAGGTGCAGCACCTCTGCGTGTTAATTTATGATGTCTGAGTAGCAGTTAGTAAAGTGACAGGTGCAGCGCCGTCACGGGGGATGCAGTCATTTCTGTACAGTGCAAGTAAGACTGGGGGAGGGTGGGTAAAATCCCTGATGGGACTTAGTTATGTGTCACCCTTATCTGACAGGACCAGAGTAGGTTCACTGGGTTTAAAACTGATGAAATGGGGCTTTCCCCACACAGAGGCAGGTGCTTCGATGGTAATGCATCAAAGACCGAACAAAGAAATGGCACACAAGTGTGGCTGACTTTAAGGCCACGTGTTGGCAGTGAGCTACAGAGGGATCGTTAACACTGTTTTGTCTTTATAGTCAAGGCAAATGCCTTTAGAGGCTGAATGCTATCAGTAGCAATGAGTTGAATGAAATGCTGTGTGATTACAAATAATCTGAGTGTCACTTGATTAAGAATAAACTTAGGTTCCAGTTCAAGGCTGGGAGGGAGTAGATAGTGCTTTTAAAAAAAAAAAGTGTTTTGGCTGAGGCGCACAATGACAAATCAACTGACTGAGGTGCGAGACACAGAGAACTTTACTTTTCAATCTACTCGGTCTTTTAAAAGAAATGTCAAGAGCAGACTTAGGGGAGCGTTGCAGCAGCTCCGGCTTGACTGTTGCTTGTCAGCTGCTTTCTTTTTTGAGTCTGCCATCAGGGACTTTGTGCTCTGTAGCGGGTTAGTGTTTCTATTCTGGCATCTTCTCAGACTCTGATCATTTACTTGAAGTGAAAGACTTGAAATAGCAGGTGTTTAAAATCTCACAGATCACCAGTCCAAGTTGGGGTTTCTCTGCATTGTTTTGGCATCTTTTATGTATCATTCATATTCATAAATACACTGTTGCTGTGACATAAAATACTAATGACTTATTAATGTCATTTCTGGATACTTCAATTATAAACTTATCTTTCCTATTAGGACTAGAGCCCAACCATTACAGTTGACTAATGCTGGGTATTTGCCACTATGTCAGTGGCAAATACAGACAAACACAGACAGACAAACAAGTGTCAACAATACAAATATGTATATAAAATTGTCATTATCCTAAAACCTAATTAGTAGCTACACATAACAAATGTATGAAAAAACTGGTTTGTGTGCCTGAAAAGATCAGCTAATATATAAGATTTTTCAATCACTGAACATGAGTATTCATCTTAAAAATCCTGTGTCAGTCTGACCTTAAATAGGATAATTAATGTAACTACTACTATTCAGTAATTAAAGAACCAAAACTGTAATTATTTAAGCTAATGGATATTTAATTATTTAAGTTGGACAGTCAAAATTAAAATGGTTGCAGTTCAACTTCTTTTTCTGAGGACGATTAATGTTTGCACACAGTCTAATGATATATTTGACATGCGTCAGTTAGGTGATACGTTCCTGAGGCCATTCAGCTGAGAAGTGCATCCAGTCGTGGATGATAAATGATCAAATCATAATCACAAGCTATCAAAGACAAATGCATGATTTATTGATTAGAAGGGATGGTATACACAAGCCTGGTATTCTTCATATCCAAAATGCTAGAGGTGAATGAATTTTTATCAATAAAACATTGTTCAGGATGTGAACTTTTATACATGGAGTACTGGGCTTTACAGACTCTTCAAATTGGTGTCATCTCTGTTGGAAACAAATGTGTGTCCAACTTTGGGATCTGGTCCTCTCTTCATGAGTGTTCTCACTAAAGCCAGATGGCCCCTGAGGGCCCCCTGAGGCTCCAGAGGCTAAGAGCGAGAACCAGGCTTGGTGTTTTCCCAGCTTAGCTGGCCAGGGGGCTCAAGCAACAATAACAACATGTGCTTGGGATCACACAGTGCTCTGGTGGCTCTCTGGGAAACTTTAAGGGCTAATGTGGTAGAAAAACAATATTAGTTAGCATGTTTCCATGACTGGGACTGTCGTCAGGATGTCCATTTATAGTCATTCTGGGTCCAAAATATCACCACCTAAAGAATGAGGCAAATTGGTAGTCACTTGGTGTTGGACAGCCTCCTTCTCTGCTAACATGTTAACACCTTTAAAGTGCTGTACCTTGTACAGCGCTGAATTATTGATGGGACTTAACCACTGATCGATGTCTGCTTCTAGAGTTGCTGTCTTCTGTTACATACGTGAAGCACACACTAGCTTAGCTTTCTCTCCCTCGTAGCACAAACCCTGAGAATCAAACATGTGTTTAACCTGTTAAGACACACAGCTAATGGCCCATTTGGGCACTAGCTACTAAAACCAGAGTTATCTAATTGTCCAGGTTATATCAACATGATCTTACTTGAGTATATAAAAACCTACATCCCGTTACTATGAGACAATTACAGCCTGCTTGATATATCTGTGATATATGAGCTGAACTATTGGGTATTTGCCGGTATATTGGTAGTGTCATTGATAACAACCAATAAATGAATTAATGGGAAAAAGACACTTGAACATGGTATGAGTGTTGCTGCTGCATAGGCTGACTACCAGAGGGAACTCCCCTGTATTTGAATTGGAACAAATAACAACCAGCTGACTTGATCAGAGTTGGTTGGTTGACTGAGATCAGTCTGCAATAAAACAATCATTTTTAAACTAGTGAGGATTCATAAATCCCTCCATGTTACAAATGTGTTTGTTTCAGAAGGGGAAAAAAAGCAAACGGCCGATATGTAGGATTTTTCAATTCTCCAAATATCAGTATCGACTGTAGAAAATATGGTGATGTTTATCAGTATTCCTAATCACAGTCAGAGTCTTTATGTAGCCTGTTAATGTGCCACATTAAGGCTAAAGGCAGCTGAAGCGTTCAGTCTCATGGTGGGCCTCGACGAAGAACAGGAATTTTAATGTCTGCACTTAGTCAAGTGGCCATGTACAAAATAATTGTTGAAATATTTCATTTTGGGCTTAAGTGGATATCAGCTTTTGGCTGATCTGTTAAATTGGACAGTTGGAATAAAATATCAATTTGAGAATTTTGGTTATCTTCCTTTGAGAATTCAACATTGTAAATGTGACTAAATAATAATTGATCGGTGGTAAAAAGCTTTAAAAAGCACATCAGTTGCATTGATTCAGACACCCTGCAAATCTGAATGAAAGTAAAATTGTATAATTTCCTATTATTGCCAGATTGTTTCATCATATCACCAAGTCTTTATATAGAGGCTATAACTTTAGTCTTTTAGGAGTATCATAATAACCACTGGGAGTTTGGACAGTCTGAAAGCAGGATGTTCATGTCCTCATATATAAGGAGTGGTTATGTTGGCCATCTGGTTATGGTGTCAATAAACTGTAGGCTCATTATTCACCTCATTTAAAACCCTGGACAGGATAAAGGTGTTCAGCAGCGCATGGAGTTGCCTTGCGATGTTTCTCACTGTTGAAGAAAGGAGTTCATAAGTGCTGCTTCAGAGCTGTGCGTTTTGGGCTTTAAAAATAACGCAGCTTCTACCCCTAGCTGTTTCCTGTGACTTTCTTTCTTCCACTTTCCCACTCTGTCTCACCGTCTCTCTAGCTTGGCCATTTAGAAGACGGTCTTTGCGCAGTCTTTGTGCAGCCGTCTGTTGCTCTGTCGTGAAATGTAAAATCAGAGGCGTTTCCTTACTTGATAACATTTAAACCTGCTTTCACTACTATGAGTGATTCTATGTGGACACTGCAAGATCCAGATTTGGAGATATTCTGTTTACTTGCCTACAGCAAGATAATTTGTGTCCCAGTTGGAGTTTAAAATCAACAAATAGTGTGATATATATAAGTGTGACTACCAGTAAATGACTAGTGTGGTTTATTGTTCCACTCTGGCGTTTGGCTGAGGTGCATAACTGTTCACGTTGCGTTTAGAAAACTGGCGAGTGAATAAAGTGCTTTGTGTGTGCATGCGTTTGCTTGCAACAGTGACACCTTTTTCTGCAAACGTGGGTGTTTTCAACAAATGAAACTGGTTTCACCCAGCACCGTAATCTGGCTCACCACAGAGAAAGTCTTATCTCGCAACTGACCGGGAACGCTTGCTCCTCCCCGAAGTGAGACTATTGATGCTGGCAGATAAAGATGTGCCTCTAGAGCTCGACTGATCCTTTGAAAGCTTAATTGACTTACATTTTCAAAATTGTCAGTTGCTGAAACTCAATTTTACAGATGGATTATTATTTTTAAAAAAGAAGAGGCTTTTAGAAGTTTACTGCAAAAAAAAAAGCTGTTTGCAGTGACAGCTGGCGTCCACATGTATGTGACAAGTTAAGAGGTGACGATTCTTTCTTTGGACTGTCGGCTGAAGTTTGTGGCAGTTTGTCTCACCAATTTAGGTCAAAGTTTTCTGAGGTTTAGACAAGGCCATGTTTGTTATTTTTGTATCTGGTTTTAAGTGCACTGACCCACATGGAGGCTTAAAGAGACGCAGTATGGCAAAATGTCTTCTGGCATTTTGAGTCATGAGACATCAGATGCACCTCGGCAGTAGTCATCGTGTTACTTATGCATGATTTTGTCTGTTTCTGCACAGAAAAGGTTTGGAACATGAAGTTTCACCTTCAAGTTGTAACATATTATTATTTAGCATATGTGTGCCATCAAGTGGTTGCAGTCCATTTAAATCAGTGGCACGCACCTCCACTTAAAGTGTCATGCAGTGATTAATATTCACTGGCCCCAACATTTAAACCACTGACAGGTGGAATGAATAACATCCATCATGTTGTTGCTATGTTGTGCTAAAAAACAAAACTTGGGTTCTGAATGTCATGTGGATGTCACTTTGATCAAACCATCCACCCAAATACCAATGCAGAAAAGGCACCCCACTGTAAGGGCCATGGCAGTTACCAATGGCAACAGTCTTCCCCCAGCAAGGAAATGCACCATGCCATGCAGCAAAAAACTGCTATTAAAGGACTACATTTACCAAATAGATTGAAACAAGCATTCCTCTGGCCTCTCTAGAATGCGCCCCATACCGCAAACCCACATGACCCATATGACCCAAAGAATCCGGGGTCAAAGTCTCAGTGTTAGAAACCACAGGATACTCCCAGAGGTTTTATGTCCTTGCCCCAAAGGGTCAAAGCTGGTTTGGCATCACAGGAGGGAACCTACTCACTGTTAGGCTCGAAGATTTGATCTTATATGGCTTTATAACTACATGGTAGAAATTGTATTATAGGCATGTGGATATAAACCCAGAATGAATTCAGAATTGTCCAATCCCTCAGAATTAAATGCCTCACATGTATCGGTTTCTTTTTATCTGTGCTGGTATGTTATCCAGTGGTGGCACATCAAAAAACGGCCATATGAAGGTCAGTAAGGTTTTTGGACACTTGGAAATCTTTTTGTTTTTTTAAAAAAAAATGTCCTTTGTGTTTATACTCCGAGACTGAACGGTTGGTTTAATGTCTTGATTTAATGTCAGATCTCATTAGGAAACCAATAAAACTCATCCATAACAAAAGTTGACAATGGCTTTATGAGGAAAATCATTATTAGTCATCATCAAAATTTTTGGTTGACGAATCGTTCATACATAGGTCATTTAGCAAAGCGGCAGTTCGCATGCATTGTTAGCAAAGTGACCGCGGTCGTCGGCGAGTTCTTAAATGTGAGTCGGGGTGGGGGGTGGCACTTTAATCACCCTCACCCAGCTGAACATGCACGTTTTAAAGAAGCTAACATAGGAAAACCACCTCTATCTATCCGGAATTCTGAGCCGCCGCGAGCAGCCTCGGTATGAGCAGCAAAAAGGAAGATGCACTCGCATCAAAAAAAATTATGGGGGATGTGTAAAAAGAGAAAAAAAATACTGGAAAAATGTAAATTGCTTTGGGAAATTGAGTTATAAGGTTTAGATCCCTTGCTCTTCCAGTGTGGATGTCAAAGTATTCTCAGGCCAGATACTGCACCCCCGATGCATCCATCTCAGTGTGACTGTTAGGTTGAAAGCATTTAGGTATAGACAAAAACACTTGTATGAATGTGTGTGTGAGACTGGGTGAATATGGCTTGTAGTAAGAAAGCACTCAATTAGCTTGCAGTAGAAAAGTACTATATAACTACCAGTCAATTTACTTTTATAGAATATTATAATTTCTGCTTTTTCTTCGTCTGCCAAGTTTGGGACATCTGAACCCAAAGTTCTGTGACTCGAGAGAACAATAAGCTTAAGGTTGTTTCGTCATTAAAGCAAAACCGTTTCAGTGGTGTCTCATTATTAACACTATACTTTGTACCTTTTTGACTGTCAACTTATGCATTATTGGTATCATTCACGAATCAACCAGAGCTTCTAAAGTTATTTCTGTAACTAAACAGTATCTCATTTTCAGTTTTTTTTAGCTTTTTGGAGTTTTTGGGTTTTTTTTTTTTAACCCCCATCTGCCTTGTGTTTCCAGGAAGGACGAGAGCAGTATGAGCTCGCTGCGACCTCGGAGCAGGGCGGCAAGAAGAAGGGCAAGGGTAAGAAGAAAGAAAAGGATATGGATGAACTAAAGAAGGAAGTGGACATGGTGAGTGTGTCAATGGTCACTTTTGTTTTTTGTTTTTTTTGCTACGTTTGTTCACCTCAGGACCTTTTCCTGTGATTGTCCAGTCCCCCACCTTTCATTTGAACACTCTGTCCTCTCTATTGTGTTCATCTTCTACCGCTGCTTCCTTCATATATACCTCTCCACAAGGAATACCAAAATGCAGCCAGTACTAAAGAGCATCAAATTGGTGTCTGATGTCAATATATTCACAAAGCTGTCAAAGTAAAAAAGTTTCATTTATCTATCATACCTTATTTTACCAATCACATGTTAATTTCTCATTAAATTCCGAATAAAAAAACATAATTTTTCATCCTGCCACTGCCTAATTGTTGTTTTTCTCCATTTTTTTTTCCTGCTTCCTCATTTCATGCTCCTGTTTTGCTTGCTGCCTTCCTTCAGTTCATCCTCCTACTTACTTTACATTTATCTTTCCCCTTCTCATTTTTCACCTCTTCTTTCACCGCCTCCTCTCTCTGTCTTCTGTTGGCTCATTATGTTTCCATTCATTTATTCATCTTATATGAGGAAGTCATTGTAAAATGAAAGTAAATATCACTGGTTTTCAGCACATCGAGCCCACACACACTTGGATTACATGAACTCTGGTCTGATGCCACTTTGTCTCTGTGTCCCTGCAGGATGATCACAAGCTAACCCTGGATGAGCTCAACCGCAAATACGGAACGGACCTCACCAATGTGAGTGAAAGCTGAAAATGTGCTGCCCTCTGGCTCTCTGTCTGCTTTAAAAACCTTAAACAGTCTAACTTTTGCCAGCCGCTGTCCTCGTCTCCAGACTCTGGCATCGTAATGTAATTTTTTGGGGGAGAGTATTTCCATCAAAGTGTCTCCATCTATCACGGAGATTAGATAAAACAAGCTGCAATACCAGCTGCAAACTGGCTGCTGTTTGCCTTTAACTCCCTTTTTTTTTTCTTTTTTTTTTTTCCTCTTTGGTCTGACAGCTGACATTCGGCACATGAATGATTAATGGTGCTCGGATGAATTAAACACGAGACTTTGTTTAAAGAGGGGAGCGATCTGTGCTCGCGTGACGAAGGGTTGTCGAGGCTGCTACTGCACCTTCAGACTTCTGGGGGCCCAGGGAACACTTCCAGGGGAGAGAGCCCCCCCCCCCCTCATAATCCTAACACCAGTTTTTAGCTGTGTCACTTCATGCTGTGGACTGGCTAAAATATTTGCCTGTGCTCGCCAGCTGGCTAGCTGGATTAGCCAAGCTATGCAGTAGCAGGGATAGTTTGCTGTTCATGACAGATTGATGAAGATTATGCAGGTCCAAAAATAACGTGGGAGGCAGTGATGGTCGCAATATGCTTGTTTTACTGGTATAAATGACCCCCATCTATAAAGAGGACTCTTTAGAACAGAATATTATGATTTTTAGAGAAAATATTTTGCGGCCCTCGGCTTCCTAGACCTCACTTTTAAGACGAGTGCGTTAAGCTAAAACCTTTTAACTGAGAAACAGTGGGACAAAGAGGAGTAGAAATGGAAATGAGACAAAGAGAGGAGGCACAGAGAGTTGAATCAAATTTAAAATCTTTGCTGTCGATCATTTGGAGGAAGCAGAGTTCAGGTATGTTCCTAGCTTGTTATAACTGTAAGTCTAAGTTTTTATACATGCAGTAAGTTGTTTTTATTGTGACAGACCCTGCAGAGCAGAACCTCACATGCCACTGTGTAAAAGGAAATGCACTTAACTTTCTTGGTATTAGCCCAGTGGCAAGACGACTGTATTGTATAATTCATACACTGGCTTTAATGCATGAACTATAATGCACACTCCTGTCTTAAAGACACTTCCCCAGTCTCCAGCCACTGCCATCTCAGTCGCACGCTCCAAACAGCCCCCGTCTCCTCATGCAAATGTGCTCCTGGTCATGCAGGAGGGATCAAGGAGAATAGTTAATCAGTCCCTCTAAGTGGGGTCTCCGAGCTATGCATGCGTGCGCATGCATGCGTCTAAAGCAGCCGTGAATAATTTATTAGCCACAGACGCCCCTCTGCCCTGATTTCATATGATCCCATTTGCCTCATGTTTCTCTCCTCTCTCATCTTCACTTCTTCATCTTCCTCCTACCTGCTGATGAAGTAGATGGCACTCCTGTTGTTATTTTTTTCCTGTTGATGATGTGTTTCCAGGCAACTAGTAGCACCTACTGCCCCCCCCATACACACGGCAGTGTGTGTATGCATCCCTGGTTGGGAGATGGTGATGAAGACATTGCAAGGCAGACATTGTTGTCCAAGTTCTCTTGCGTGTCAGCTTGGTGCACTTTTATAACATCCTGTTTCTGTATTTTCTCATGTCAGGGGTTGACCAGTGAGAAGGCTGCTGAGATCCTGGCCCGTGATGGACCCAACGCCCTCACTCCCCCTCCAACCACCCCAGAGTGGGTCAAATTCTGCAAACAGGTAACTTCAAAATCTTCCTCGTTTGGAGGTTGTCGGGGGGTTCGACGTCGAAGTTAAGTTGTGACACGAGTTTCATAAAGTTCGTGAGTTAACAGGCAAGTCCTGTTCTCGTTTTTCCTTCAGATGTTTGGTGGTTTCTCCATGCTTCTGTGGACTGGTGCCATCCTCTGTTTCCTGGCCTATAGTATCCAGGCTGCAATGGAGGAGGAACCTGCGAATGATAATGTAAGATATAATCCTTAACTGTGTGGAAAATGATTTCAGCCAGTTTGACATCATAAAGCAGGCAATGCTAGACACTTGTTCCTAATAGGTTTTACCTTCAGAAGCTTAACAGAATAAAGGCAGCTAAGTTGGATAAGAAAGGAACTGCTGGGAAAAAGTCTGAACTTGCTGTTTTTGCCATTCAGTTATACCTGGGTGTTGTGCTTTCTGCTGTCGTCATCATCACTGGTTGCTTCTCCTACTACCAAGAAGCCAAGAGCTCCAAGATCATGGACTCCTTCAAGAACCTGGTCCCACAGGTGCCTGTTACATTTGAGTCTTTTTTTTTTTTTTTCTTGCTATTCTAATGAGACCCCTGCTGGCTGATTACATTACACTGAAAGCAGTGTTGTGACAGTGATTATTATTGTGTTTATTATTTTTGAGCAGCAGAGAGGGAATTAACAATTAATTGCTCTTGTTGTCTCAGTCTCATGCCTGTTAAATCACACAGTGCTTTCTGAAATCAGCTGAGACGGACTCGGACGTTCCCCCCGACTCGTTTTGTCTCACATCAGCATCTGTTTCTCTCGCTTCTCTTCTCTCATAGCAAGCCCTGGTTGTTCGTGGCGGTGAGAAGAAGAGCATCAACGCTGAGGAGGTGGTGGTTGGTGATTTAGTGGAGGTGAAAGGTGGTGACAGGATCCCTGCCGACCTGAGAATCATCTCCGCCCACGGCTGCAAGGTGGGCGCTCCAAAATAAGTTATTTATATTTGCCTCTATTTCATTTTTAATTTTTTTAGATTTTATGCCTGCAAACAATTTCTCATCAGTATCATCCAGGGCAAACCTTTTAATCCTTCAGTTCAGTGCTTGTTAGTGATTCGAAGCTCCTGAAGTGTCTCTCTAAAAATAGTGCTTCCTTTCATAAAATCCAGGCTCGCTGTGACCAATTAATTCTGTTTTTATTGTGGATTTCAAACAATGTCATGCACTCTTTGTTCGTATTTTTAACACTTCATTATCAGGCTGCCATGTGATTGTGAAGTGGAGCATGAAGAACCTAATTACCCTCTCTGACTCTTCCTTTGAAGTCACTATTTTAGTTACTTGACTTGTGCCTCATTTATTAACAGGCACTGATTTTGTTATGGAAAACAAAAAAGCAAATCGCTGACCCGTTTTGGGTCCCAAACCTGAAGTCAAGACCCAAGAGAAATGCTTCAATTAAGGCAGAGCTTCTTCATGAGCCACAAGGAACCTTTCAGTGATTTTATTTTAACCAAAGGCAGATGTTACCATATGTTTGTTGTGTTGTTTCCACTCAGGTGGACAATTCATCTCTGACTGGTGAATCAGAGCCCCAGACTCGTACTCCTGATTTCTCCAACGAGAACCCACTGGAGACGAGGAACATCGCTTTCTTCTCGACCAACTGTGTTGAAGGTATAATGACACACGATGAACAATGAAGCTAATGTTTTATTGATTTTTATCTAATGATCTTATCTCTGCGATAGGAACTGCCCGTGGTATCGTGATCAGCACCGGAGATCGTACCGTCATGGGTCGTATCGCCACGCTAGCTTCTGGACTTGAAGTTGGACGCACCCCGATCTCAATCGAGATTGAGCACTTCATCCACATCATCACTGGCGTGGCAGTCTTCCTCGGCGTGTCCTTTTTCATCCTCTCCCTTATCCTTGGATACACCTGGCTCGAGGCCGTCATCTTCCTCATTGGCATCATCGTCGCCAACGTGCCAGAAGGTCTCCTCGCTACTGTCACTGTGAGTCCAGATGTTTCATGTGTCTTAAAGATCCAATGGTTCTCAAACATTTGGCTGACCCAAGCATTCTCCTCTCTAGGTGTGTCTGACCCTGACTGCTAAGCGTATGGCCAAGAAGAACTGCCTGGTAAAGAACTTGGAAGCTGTCGAGACTCTGGGCTCCACCTCCACCATCTGCTCCGACAAGACCGGCACCCTGACCCAGAACAGAATGACCGTGGCCCACATGTGGTTTGACAACCAGATCCATGAGGCTGACACCACTGAGAACCAGAGCGGTACCTCTTTTGACAGGAGCTCTGCCACCTGGGCCTCTCTGGCTAGAATCGCTGGACTCTGCAACCGCGCCGTCTTCCTGGCCGAGCAGAGCAACCTTCCCATTCTAAAGGTAGGCCTTTCACCTGCTGCAGAAACCGTTTGTGTCCTTCTGTTTATTTGGATAATTGAAATCAAATTGAATCATTCACTGGATTTTTTTTCCCTGCATAAATTGTGTATGTGTTTGTGTATTTTAGGAAATTATTAGCTTTAAAAGCTAAAAACAGAAGCCTGTGTGCTCTTAAAACCTTTGTTCAACAGCAAGAAACGTTTTTCTGTTGTTGTAGGCTTTTAGTTTGTGTGCTCATTATGTGGGCAGGATTTAAAACTCCAGTACTGCTGACTCATTATCTAAATTTGAATATGCCCTTTTTTCAAATAATTTGAAAAACACAAGTGTTCCTCAGCCCTATTGTTTGGTTTTTATCCTCTAATGTTGTTCACTTCATTCCCAGTGTTTGTAACACCTGTTCGGTTGCGTGAACGCCTCTCTAAATATTGTAACAAAGGACAAGAGACCAACTCGGTTCTATGAAAGGAAATGTAATGATGCTCCAGCTTTTGTGTATATTTCATGATAAAGCAGTTTAGGACATATTTATCAAGAGTGTCAAAGCTTCAGTACTTTGTGTTGGCGTTTCCAGTGGGCTGACTTAGCTGGGAGATCCACTGATAATTTCTGTGGCGTGCTACTGACCAAAGAATCCTGTAAAGCCTATGATAAAAGCCCCCTTTTAAAAACAGGCCCACATGACACTTAACAGCATTCATCAGTTGGGGGAGGGGTTGCAGATTACTCTGGTAAACAACCTTTATTTTTGTAGAGCCCGACTGATATGAGACACAGCTGGCAGCCCATTTGGGCAATGGCTACAAAAGCATGACGGTCATGATCATGCTTTTATCCCAATGCTCACAATGGCAATTAAAGCCCAACTGATATATTGGCGGCAGTATGTCGATGGCTGATATTTGCTGTTTATAATGGCAAATAAATCAAAATTCCAAGAAGAGAAGGGAGAAACGGCCTTAAACGGCGTTATCAGTGTTGATATGGTGCCATTTGTCTACCAGAAGGGACTCTGCAACTTCCCCGTTGGCTTATCTGCCAACTGATCCGAGGAGAGTCAAGCAGAGCAAGAACAAATAATCACTGCCTTGTTGTAACAATAAAACTAGATTATTATGGAACTGCATTGTCATTATCATCAATATAAGTAAACGTAACTAAAGTTGGAGAAGATCTGTTTGTTGTGTGGCAAAGTTGAAAAAAACAAAAAACAAAATGGCCGATATGTTGAACATTTAAATCACCAAGTTATCGGTCTTAAAAATCATATCTTGTCCAGCTCTACATTATTCTGTATTATGAATGATTTTCCAATTCTGTTATTGTGCTTTCATTTAGTTTTACCCCTGCTAACATGTTTTCCTCTTAGACAGACCGGCTTGTTTTCCTTCACATCACTCCCACTGGAGTGGCTCACATATACATAAACACACACACACACACGTAACTACATAATTACTGTGAACCCCACCTCCCCAAAAACACACAACAACACACACACACACACACCCACACACGCAGGTGCACGTAGGTCTCTTGGCTCCAAGACTTTCCCCCGCGAGTCCATAACCCATTACTGTGTGGGTGTCTTGAGTGTGCACATGTATCTGTGTGTGTTAATCAGCTGCAAGCATCTGGCTGGTATCACTTGTATAATTATCAGTCATGTTCTTTCACTGCTCATTATTTTCCTGTCTGTCACTGTTACAAGAATGAGGCAAGGGTAAACATGGGGTTGGTTTTCATCAAGGCCTGTCATTATAATGGGAAGAAAAATTATAACGGGCATTTTGTTTCTTGTGCTATGCCTTTCTCCAAAGTAAATTTAACAGAGAACATTTTTCCAAACTCTCCGTCCAGTAATTTGGCAACCCAGTTGAATAGTTGGATAATCTACTTAAGATTGTTTTCCCCATTTTATCTTCATCATCCAGAGAGATGTGGCTGGTGATGCCTCTGAGTCAGCTCTGCTGAAGTGCATTGAGCTCTGCTGTGGTTCAGTCCAAGAAATGAGGGAGAAAACCCCAAAAATTGCTGAGATCCCTTTCAACTCCACTAACAAGTACCAGGTATGGCAAAAGTATGCAGTGCATAATGTATAGTTATTTACATGAAATCTACAATATAAAAACAACAGTTTTTAAAATTTGTTCCTGTTTTTTTTGTTCTGTGCTTATAGCTTTCCATCCACAAGAATTCCAGCGAAGGAGAGTCCAAGCACCTGCTGGTCATGAAAGGAGCTCCAGAGAGAATTCTGGACCGCTGCTCCACCATCATGATGCAGGGCAAAGAGCAGCCTCTGGATGACGAGATGAAAGACTCTTTCCAGAATGCGTACCTCGAGCTGGGAGGTCTGGGAGAGAGAGTGCTGGGTGAGGCTCTGTGGCTGCTGGGGGTTTAAATTTCTGAATTCATAATACTGAGTTGAAACCTGACCACCTCGTGTCCAATCTAGGTTTCTGCCATTATCACCTGCCTGATGAGCAGTTCCCAGAGGACTTTGCTTTTGATACCGACGAGGTGAACTTCCCCACTGAGAACTTGTGCTTCATCGGCCTCATGTCCATGATTGACCCTCCTCGTGCTGCTGTGCCTGATGCCGTGGGTAAATGCAGGAGTGCTGGAATCAAGGTATGCATGTGGAGATCACATTCAAAACAGACATTTAGACTTCATAAATGAGAGTGTTGACTTATTATACTTATCAGCACAAACTTCCCTCGTTCTAGGTGATTATGGTAACAGGTGATCATCCAATCACAGCCAAGGCCATCGCTAAAGGTGTGGGTATCATCTCTGAGGGCAACGAGACTGTTGAAGACATTGCTGCACGTTTGAACATCCCGATCAACGAAGTCAATCCAAGGTACCAACTTTCTGTGGAGTTACCTCATGGCCATATACTTGGTCCCTTTTTCTTTTTAAATGTGGCTGTTACATTCAGTAAAAGGACTAGATGTTGTAGTCCCTGACAATGCATTGCTTTAAATCAGGGGTCCCCAATCCCAGTCTGCGAGGGCAGGTGTCCCTGCAGGTTTTAGATCTCACCCTGGGTCAACACACCTGAATCACATGATTAGTTCATTACCAGGCCTCTGGAGAACTTCAAGACATGTTGAGAAGGTCATTTATCCATTTAAATCAGCTGTGACGGATCAACGACACATCTAAAACCTGCAGGGACACATCTTATCATGTTAAGATTTGGGACACATCGTCAGTAGTGGACCTTGGATTCATCGGGTGTTTCGGCCATTATCCATTATGCATTATAATTTCCACCCTCAGAAAATGAAGTATGAAAGAGTTCAGATTGCTTACTGGATGTCATTTTCCCCACAGAGATGCCAAGGCCTGCGTCGTTCACGGTGGCGACCTGAAGGATCTGAGCCCAGAGCAGCTCGACGACATCTTGAAGTACCACACGGAGATCGTCTTCGCCAGAACCTCGCCGCAACAGAAGCTGATCATTGTGGAGGGCTGCCAGAGACAGGTATAGCAAAACAAATGTGAAAATGTGGCGCAGTGCTTTCACCTGTGCTATGGAGCGGACCGTCCTGCTCGCACAAACACCTGCAGCGTTTGTGCTCGTGTTTTTTAGTTTGGCAAACACAGCACCTGCCTTTGCTTTGTCATGTAAATGCATCTGTGAATTTCTCCCAGTGCTCGGTTATGATTGTTGCTTTGGTCTGATTTACCAAGTTGGCTGAATAATCGAGCGCCAACATCTGTCAAGCTGTGAGCTCACCCGTGCGCATGAATATCTATGAGCGCATCAGTAAGCAGGGGAAAACTCTCAAAGTCTACGTGGATTCTGACTGTGGAGTTATTTATTTAAATAATTCCTGTTTATAATGTCTGATCAAGGGTTTCAGTAAATAACTCTGCGTCACAGACTCTTCACGGCTATTTGCAGGGCGGCGTTTAGCAGACTGTTATGACTGTAACATTTCAAACACGTCTCTCATTTCCGCGCTTTAACAGCCGGTATTTGCCACATCAGGTGCAGTGAAATGTAGATCTGGTAGTTTACTGATGCACGTTCGACTATAAATAATTGAACTGTCGGCTTCTTTCTTCATCACCATTTAATAAATCTCAAAAATATGCTTGGTGCGCTGTTCATTAGCTCGAGTGGGAGGCCTAATAATAACACTGTGTGGAGCTAATGTCACAAATAATTGAAGCGCTCACCTTTTTTCTTTTTTAATTTATTTTTTTAATGAAGGAAATCCCACAGGCTTTTGTTTGTTTGTTTTTTTTGCCTCTGTTGGCATCCAGCACAGCCACTGAATACTTCCAAAGCCTTGTCACACGTAACACTGTAGCGCTGAATAGGACTCTTCCTCCACTGATCCCACATTTATGTCTCTTATTCACTTTTATCACAGCTGTCAAAGCTGTCAAATACAAAAATAGGAGTTTCCCTGAAACCTTTTGAGGCTTTTCTTTCACAAGGCAGGAGATTATTGTGTCACACGGTGTAACGTCACTCAAAAGAAAGAGCTTTGCCTTTCCCCTTCTGTTTTTAATTTGACTTCGGCACCACCTTGTGTGCAGGGAGCCATTGTGGCCGTGACAGGTGATGGTGTGAACGACTCCCCAGCTCTGAAAAAAGCTGACATTGGCGTCGCCATGGGCATCGCCGGGTCCGACGTCTCCAAGCAGGCCGCCGACATGATCCTGCTGGACGATAACTTTGCCTCCATTGTCACTGGAGTGGAAGAAGGTAACAGATTGTACAAACTGACACTAGCTTACTTGTGTGTAAGTAGTAGGAGCATTTAAACTATGAATACAACAAATTTGCCTTGGTCTCATCAGGCCGTCTGATCTTTGACAACTTGAAGAAGTCCATTGCCTACACTCTGACCAGCAACATCCCCGAGATCACCCCCTTCCTCCTCTTCATCATCGCCAACATCCCTCTGCCCCTGGGAACCGTCACCATCCTCTGTATTGATCTGGGAACTGACATGGTAGTGTTTTATTTCTTTTCTCCTGCCGGTTAGGGATTCATTGCTCAGTTGTATGATTTTTAGCTTATTTGAAAAACAAAGAACTTGAACTTTTATGTTTTTTGGTGCTTTTTGTTTTGTTGATTGGTACTGCGTGCTGCCTCTCAGGTCCCTGCCATCTCCCTGGCTTATGAAGCAGCTGAGAGCGACATCATGAAGAGACAGCCCAGAAACCCCAAAACAGACAAGCTGGTGAACGAGAGGCTCATCAGCATAGCCTATGGACAAATCGGTAAACAGACAGCCTCAACTTGAATGCGAATTTTGGAAATTGCCCACTGAAATGACATTTTCTAGACCTGGATCTCTGCTAGATGTTTTTTCCTTTCTAAGAGGGCAGCTCAGTGTCTGGGTGGTCCAAGATAACAAGAAGAGAGGCATGCACCATAAATAGTCCTGCAGTGATAGAGAGTTGAAGTGTACGCGTGTTGTATGTTTGAGTGATGACAGAGCACTGCCTCGAGCTTTTGATGTTTCCCTCTTCGGTAATAAAGCCAGAAATAAACCTGACCCTTCTGACCATTTTGAACTTCCTTATAAGAGCACGACAGACTCAAACGAATTCCTCAAAGCGACACATTTTTTCTCACCCTCCTTACTGTTTTAATAAAAATTATATAACTGTTTTGGGGGGTTTGCATTAAGGAGGCTTTGAATATCTGATGATGATCAGTGCATCTTGCCAGACATCTAAAGTATCACAGCATCTTTTTATGGATTATTCATCTTATGGATAATGATTTTAAAATGAAATTTAGTCGACTTGTAATTTTTATTCTAAGTCGTTAATGCCTCAAAGACTGGTTAATCAGATTTATTTACTTAATTATTCACCCATTGACAAATGGTTTGAGCCGGAAAATTACCCAAAGGACTGGATAATCATATTCACCGACTCAGACGACTACGTTCTTGTTCGTCTCGTTTTTCCCGAAAGAGCACAAAGCTGATCTGTTTAATCAATAAATGATTGACTCCAGTTTAATTTCACACTAATTAACTGCATGTATTCATCATTTTAGTATTAAAACATCAGAATGTTATGAAGTGTCTGACATAATGATTATCCCCTCTTGCAGGTATGATCCAGGCTCTGGCAGGCTTCTTCACCTACTTTGTGATCTTGGCTGAAAACGGCTTCCTGCCGGCCACCCTGGTGGGGATCAGAGTTTCCTGGGATAACAAGTACATCAATGACCTGGAGGACAGCTACGGACAGCAGTGGGTGAGTAACATTTGTAAGGAAGACCTCAAGTAAAAGTTTGTTCCATCATCAGCTGATGTAAACGATGTGTTTTCCATCAGACTTACGAGCAGAGGAAGATCGTGGAGTTCACCTGCCACACGGCCTTCTTTGTCAGCATCGTCATCGTGCAGTGGGCTGATCTGATCATCTGCAAGACCAGGAGGAACTCAGTCTTCCAGCAGGGCATGAAGTGAGTAAAACGCCCTCCGTTTGTGAACGCGGAGGTGCATCACTGTCCTCCGTCACCTCTGCTTGAACTTAGCCATGGATATTTCATTCTGAAATGGTCCTGAAACAGCTGCCACCTTTAATGTCATGCTTATTTATCCACATTGCAGTAGCAGTGCTCTTTCTCTGGGAAGAACTCCAGCTAACCTCTGCATATATTCTAGGCTCTAAGAAGGATATACTTGATTTAAAAAGCACTCGGGCTGTGGTTTGCATCGGTCGCTCAGATCAGTGTCAGTTGTTTAAAGGGAAACTATTCTCATCATTTCAAGTGCCACATTGTTATTCATGGACTTGACTGGAGTAGCTTAGCCCATTTCACAGTTCAAAAGTCCTTTTTAAAAAAAAAAAAAAAAAAAAAATTATTATAGACTGGATGAAGGTGCGTCTCAGGTCAGCCACTGTCTAAAACAAGCAGTCTTAAAGGCAGTCCTTACTTTTCAGTCAACTTCCTTGTGATTGCACCACAAACAAAGTTAAAACCAGTTCTATGGTCACAATTGAAGTCTGTGAGCCTGACATAACCATATTAAGAACTTGTGGAGCTCTGGTCATATTTAATGTGCGCATCCACCGCAGCATCCCGGCACAAAGACAATAAAACCATATAAAATTAGAAATACTCAGTCTGATTTATTTCTGTTGCTCTTTCAGGAACAAGATCCTGATCTTTGGACTGTTTGAGGAGACCGCCCTGGCTGCCTTCCTCTCCTACTGCCCAGGCATGGATGTTGCCCTCAGAATGTATCCTCTTAAGTAAGTAAAGCCCTCCCCCAGAAACCACCAATAAGTACTTTACGGACTCTAATCTGGTTTACCTACCACATGTCGTTCATCCAGACCTGGGGCTCTGGATCAGTTTCTCATCTTCTTTTGTGTTTGTGTGCGTTTCCAGGCCCAACTGGTGGTTCTGCGCCTTCCCCTATTCCCTGCTTATCTTTATCTATGATGAAATCCGTAAGCTGATCCTCAGACGCAGCCCAGGAGGTGAGTCCAGAATCCATGCCTTTATTATCCTTTTTATTCTGTGTGTGTGTGTGTGTGTGTGTGTGTGTGTGTGTGTTACATTCTCTACTACCCATTCCTCTCTTCTTTCTTTGCTCCCTGAGGCTAGTGGCTAAAATGGAAAAATTAGCATCTCTTAAATCTTCTGCCATCCTCCTGCCTCTTTCCGTGCTTTAAAATAAAGTGTATAATGAAATGTGTCCAATGAGTTTTCCTCTAAATCAAGTGAGTTTTTTCTCTTCCCTTTTGTATCCAGGCTGGGTGGAACGGGAGACCTACTACTAAAGACCTGTCAGCCTGTCAGTCCAGTCAGCTCGCATCTTCTCCTCCACTCCCGTCTTTGCATGAATATTGTCTTGCTGCTCGGAATAAAATTTTAACCTCTGTGGAAAAAAAAATAAATAAAAAATTGGAACGTGTTTTTATATTAGGGAATGCTTGATACTACTCTTAGACAAATACTGAGATGGAACATGCTGATGATGATGCTGATGATGATATTGATAAATGATAATGCTAATAATGACATGAACACTGAACATTGACATGACTATGCGTGCCTTGTTTCTGAAACAGGACCAATTTTATACATGTTTTTAACAGTTATGAACGTTAAATAAAAATGCGCTCGAGTCAGGTCCCAAAAATGTTTCCTGTCATCATTAATCGTGTGTGCTTGTCTGGGAAATCTCCAGCCTTTTTGAATGAATACATGAAAATGTAATGCAAATGGCCTGAGCTGCTTCTTTGCTTGTTTGTTTGTTTGTTTGTTTTTTCTTTCTTTCTTTTTTTTCTTTTTTTTTTTTTTTTTGAAATGCAACGGTAAATCTTAAAAAAAAAAAAAAAAAGTTGGAATGTTGTGTAAAATGTAAATGTTAAAAAAATGGAATGATCTTGTAAACCTTTATTTATTCTTAATAGAACATGTATCAAATGTTTAAACTCGTATTTAAACAATTTTTAATGAAATTGTTAAAGGGGAATTCGATGGCAGGGCTGGAGTAACAAAGGGCTGAAGAAGTGATACTAAAGGGTAACATCTGGAAGATTTTCCGACTAACTGGTTTCATTGGCAACAGGTCAGTAACATGATTGGGTATAAAAAGAGCATCTTGGAGAGGCAGAGGTTCAATCTGCAAAAAAAACGGCATCTATAAGTTGTTGAACAGTTTCAGAATAATGTTCGTGAATGTGAAATTATGAAAACTCGTCTACAGTTTTAATATCAAATGATTCAGGGTATCTGGAGAAATCTCTGTGCGCAAGGGACAAGGATGGGGAAACAAAATGCATGTGAACTTCGGGTCCTCAGGCGGCACTTCATCATTAACAGGCATGATTCAAAGATTGCATGAGCTCAGGAAGTATGCCGTCCACAAATGCAGGTGAAATCTCCATCATGCAAAGAAGCCATGTGTGAACATGATCATGATCCAGCCAAAGCTCATTTAAAATGGACTGAAGCAAAGTGGGAAACAGTTCTGTGGCCACAGAAATCAAATGATGGAGTTCTTTTTGGAAAAGATGGATGTCATGTCCTCTGGACTGACGAGGAGGGGGGTTATCCGGCTTGTTGTCAGCGCTCTGTTCAAAAGCCTGTATCAGTGTCTATGGAAATGGCAGCTTGCACATCTGGAAAGGCTCCATCAGTGCTGAAAGGTAAATACAGGTTTTAGAGCAACAAAGCTCTTTAACAGGTCTTGCATGTTTGAGCAAGACAGTGCTTCACAGTAAAAGAGTCCTGATGCTGAACTGGCCAGCAGTCTTGACCTTCACCAACTGAAATCATTTGGAGCATCTTGAGTGGGAAAAGATGTGAATGGGACACCAATTTCCTCCCAACAGTCCAGCAGCTGCTCTCCTTCAGCTCCACAACAATTACAGACTGTTAAAGTAAGAGAGGATGCTACACTGTGGCAAACGTTGCCCTGTCCCAACTGTTTTAAGATGTGTCGCTGCCATCAAATTCAAAATGACACTATTCGTTTAAACAGTGAAAATGTATGTTTTCTTTGTTCTGTTGTGAATAAAATTTGTGTTTTGAGATTTGCAAATCACTGCAATTTTGTGTTTTAATTTTACACAGCATCCCATCTTTTTCAGAAGCAGGAGTGTATATTTAAAAAAACAAAACAAAACAGCATCACACACACTGATGTACTGTTACCATTTAAGAGATTACCCACTCATAAAGATGGCTAGATGGGAACTCTGTTACTTGTTCTCTTTGAAATGTAAATCACATAGATAGAAACACAATAACATCGACTTTATTCATTTATTTTTTTGCTCAACACAAAATAGCTGCTATGGTTTGTTTTCCTCACATTTCTTCCCTGCACATCAGGTGACCTTAATTAGAGTTAAATATAGAGGTAAAATCCAGGCCTAATGAAAACAATCCTACAGAAATACAAAGGCATCTTGCACCCACAGCCACCGCAAAGCATCAACACATGTCCACGAGAAACTCCACTGCAATCACAGTGCATGCACTAAACCTGAATTGTGTGTAAATAATGCTGTTGGTAACGCCCTCATTTTTTTAATAAAAAATCTTTTGAGTTTGTGCAAATATAATCTTGAAATAATGTCTTTTATGCTTTTAAACTCAAGGTTTGTCACAGAATATCTGAACAGGCTTTAATGAAGTGACCTTGATGAAGTGGATTAGAGTAACTTATTTCCTAGCAGGCTAATGGTAGATAGAGTGATTTCTTACCGTGTAAATCCCTGCTCTTCTTATATGCAGCAAATCATTCATAAATTGAAAACCTAAAAGCCTCCGTTTTTTGTTGCCTTATTACCTTATTGCTATCTTGGCAGTGTTAACCCGTGGGTCAAATAGTGAGCAGCCAAGGGGAAGACTTATCAACCAGCTGCTCCCAGCTGGTTACTGATCTCATTCCCTGTCTACATGCAGTGTGTGCTTACTGCTGCGCTACTGAAACACTTTTCAGGAGTGAATCAAGGAATGCTCACATCAGACCACTTTGATGCTTTAATGAGATTACCCAAAAGTCTTTCAGAGTGTACTGTATCTGCTTTTTGCTGTTCAGAAATCACCCAGGAGGTCCAACCATCTTTGCAAGACAGCCCCAACAAGAATATCTCACAATTAACCACAGCATGCATCCACCTTCCAGATGATGCTACCCTTTTTAAAAAACAAAACAAAACAAAACACAGTTTACACCATTCAAAGATGCATTTGCAGCTGCAAGTGTTTCTTCTGCGCTGAAGCCCTTTCATTTTGGCTCAAGAGCCAGAAGTTTGTTTAAAATAAAGAGATTTCTAACTTTGCGTGACCTTTAAAGCAGCAGCACTGTCTCTGAGTTGTTTAAGGCCATGGTGGGTGTTTGAGTTCACCAAGATGGACCGGCGTGCCAAATCCGATTTCCATTATGTTTCAGGCATCTACTGTATGTGGTCTCAGTCCTCCCACTCACTGCTTGCTGAGTCTTGACAAGCACACACACACACACACACACACACACACACACACACACACACACACACACACACACACACAGAACCCCCCACACAGAAAAGGAGACTTTTTAAGACTTTAAGAAGCAAAGAGCACAAACTCAGCAGCTCAGCATCCTCCAAAAGCACAGTTACAGCTCTCTGATGGATGGCAATAAAAAGTAAGAGGAGACCTGAATGGTCCTGCCCAGATATGTAGCTGGTTACCAACAGGTGAAGCAAAAGCAGCTTACAGTCATCATTTCAACTTTGCGTGCTTTTTATGGCATATTGTCAGGACTTCTGTGTTACATAACTGTAAGAAAAGCTGCTACTGCCAACACCACCACTGCTGTGAAGTAATTAATTTATTAATTAATTTACTGTAAGCCAATTAAATAGAGAAGAAATAAGCACCTCTTCCATTTTCACTAGGTTACTGGGACTTAATTGTTTTGTCCCGGACCCCCTCAGCCTGGAGCCACTGGTTTAGTCCGCACCTGCACAGGTTGGAAGCTAATGTTTGCAGGAGGATATGATGATTACTAACAAATAAAACGAAAGGTGAGCAAGCTTTGAAGACTGCTAAGTGGCAAGTGTAGATTTGGTCAAAATTACTGGTAAAACATGCACACTCAAAAATATTCTCACATTTTTATTGTTTATAAGGTCACAAGTACATATTGTGAGTATTGTTCTGTAAGCGTTAAGTGGGCTAGCTAAATATAAATATATATACTATATATATAATCAAGTAGAATACAAGTGAGTATTTGCTTGTTGAGTATATTTACAGACTGCTAATAAATAAATGAAAAAACACGTGTAACTAATTAGCTTGTTTCTGTAGACCCTGTTCACAGCAGACACAGGTGTTGATGTTGACGTTAATCAAGGGTTAGGTTGTTGTTTTTAAAGCTAAAAAGCCTTAATTAATGTGATTAGTAATAGCTGTGTTTACCTGCTATTTCATATCAAAGTGATTGGTGTGAAAGAGAACTCTTAGATGCACTGGTTACTTAAAGAGTAGAACATGTATTGATTGTTTATGACTGTGTTTGGCATGGGATAGCCAAATGTCCATCTAATGTAGCTACAGCACTGATCAGAAGTTTACGTCCACTCATTATGAACATGAATGTCGGGGTAATCTTTGGGCTTTTAATGATTTCTTTGAACTGTTCTTTTTCCAGTGTGGCAGGTAGTTCTCTTAAGTTTAAAAGGCCTCACCGTTACTACTCAAAACATACGTCTTGTCATTCTGGTTAAATAGCTCAATCTTTGTCTTGTCCGTAGCTGTAGCTCAGGTGGTAGAACAGGTCATGTACTAACTGGAAGGTTGGTAGTTTGGTCTCTGGCTGTTCCAGTCTCCATCCAGTGTAATGGCTGGATGACAGAGAAACCAAATCACTCACTGACCACTTCATTAGGTACAGTTGTTTAACAGTTCGTTACCTCACATATTTAATCATTTCTACGTGATCAAATCAGTCTGCTGAAATTCAAACTGAGCATCAGAATGTTGAAGAAAGATCATATAAATGACTTTGAATGCGGCACGGTTAATGGTTCCAGATGGTCTGAGTATCTTAGAAACTGCTGCCCGACTGAGATTTTCCCACACAACCATCTCTATGGTTTATAAACAATGGTCTGAAAAAGAAAATATCCAGGGCAGAGAGATTGGCCAGACTGCTTCAAAGTGATAGGAAATCAACAGTAACTCAAATTACTACTCGTTACAACCAAAGTATGCAGAATATTTACATGTTACACTGATTGTTCAGAGATTGTCTTTGAATCTAAATGACATTTTAGGAGATTTCTCTCGAGATTTCTCTGTGGAAAAAAATAGCCAGAAAAAAACCCAGTATGTGCATCTAAGAGTTAATATCAGTCTAATTTAAGCTAATACCAAAAGCACACAACAGCCAGCGGACACACACATGCTCACCATACGCACATACACTCTCTTGGTCACTCCAAGGGACAAGGACAGACTGTGAGGCTCTGCAGTGTTTGTGTGTCAGTGAGCACTTCAGCTCTGTCAAGATATCGCACATCTCCCCACTGACCCCAGTGACAGCTCTGGCACTCTGATCTCCAGAGTGTATGCGTGTGTGTGTGTGCATGAACCCGGTGCTCTACAGAGCATGTGCTTGCATGCTGACAATGCTAACTCAACTCGCATCGCTCCACTCTGTCTCTGAGGATACACTTTGCTCAAAGAGGGCAAGTTTGTGGTGACAGATGTCATATAAGCTGGCGAGGTCGCAGGAGTGAGAGAGTTACATATACAGGGAAAAGAATAGGATCCAACCTTCAGGCATCTATCCCCGGACTGAAAACAGCAGTGAGTTCTAGATAATTCACTTTTTCAAACTGATACCAAATCATTCAGGTATGCATGGCAGATTAGGACTCACTCTAGACCAGGGGTCTGCAACCTTTTACACCCAAAGAGCCACTTGGACCCGGTTTCCATGCAAAAGAAAACTCTGGGAGCCGCAAATACTTTTTGACATCTAAAATGAAGATAACACTGTATATATTGTTTTTTACCTTTGTGCTTTGTGTGAACAACTGAGGTGTGCTGCTTATGAAATCCATGAAGTGCTACAGAGAAAATTACATTTTATTTATGTAATTAACACATTTTGAACTCTTAAAGAAATATAACAAAAGCAAAGACACCCAGCTGAACTAAAATGATCCAGCAAACAAAAACTGTTGTCAGCCGCCACCCTTATATCGCCTTTGGGCTGTTGGAGCCTTGACCTGACTCTTAAAAAATAATTGGAAAAAAGCTCTATGCTGCTGAAAAATGAAAAATAGATATTTGCAAAATTCTGCCTAAATATGTATTTTACCTGGTTAATGCGTGCGGCGGGGCGTGGTCTGCAGCGCCGCTGCAGGGGAGGCGGACGTACCTGAGCGACACCGCGCAATCACGCCTCGCTGCCTTTACGCCTGCGCTATCTGTGCTGTTGTGTTGTTGGTGGTGTATGTCGGGCTGTGAGCTGAAAAGCTACAGCCGGCTGTATCGCGTGCAGCAACCGTGTGTGTGAAAAGTGCTCAATAAAGAGATGCTCAAAAGCGTGTTCATGGAAACATCGCCGGGTCTGCCGTGATTTGTTTACAATGAGACTTCTGCTCCTGAACCTCTGTGCACAGAGTCCGCCGTCGAGGCTGTACGAAGTCAGTTTACGCAGGACTGTAAGCTGTCATCTGTCAGGCGTGAGCGGTGTTTGTCTTTAACATAGTTCACGGTGGAGAACAGCTGCTGACATAATGTGGATCCGAAGATCCATAGTTGGCCTACCTGGGGTTGAAAGTCTCGATAAATGCATGGTGTTTCAAGGGTACACCGGCTTCCGCGAGTGTGACGCTTATTTTGAGCCATGAAAAATAATAGAATATAATTTTATTTTTATATTTCAATATCACAATAATCTTCCAATTTAGAACTACGAGTTAAAAAGAACTAACATAAATAAAATACACTTCAGCTAAATACTTCGAATTTATTTTCCCAAACTAGGCGGAGCCGCAGTATAAGGACTAAAGAGCCGCATGCGGCTCCGGAGCCGCGGGTTGCCGACCCCTGCTCTAGACAAACCAGTGTGCTCAGAGGAGGGCCTCACTTTTCTGCAGGCCTTCTCTCTTAAGATACAAACTGACCTTACCAACATTTCTAAGTGTTTAGGAGTATCAAGCTCTGCATATGTAACTAGAGTGGCAGGCTTGGAAGCATCCTTGAGAGTGAACATGTTGTAAGAAATTCTAGTTATAGTAGGATCTTTTCTTCGTTAGGGCAACAGGAACACACACTCTTGTCTCTTGTATAGATTATAAATTGTAAAATGAATTCTTGTTTTTCAGATTAGTTGCACCGTATAGCAATTTTAATGCATTTGCAATAAATATTAAAGGAAAGAGTTGGATTTTGATGATTATAGTTGAATAATAATGAAAAAAACAAAGAACAGTGGAGAAGCATATTAATTGATAGTACAGACATAAAGTTCCATCCATCTTCTTAAACTAATCCATCTTCTTAAGCTAATCCGGGGCCATTAGCCGGGGCAGCAGCCCAAGCAGAGAAGCCCAGACCTCCCTCTCCCTGGCCACCTCCTCCAGCTTGTCCGGGGGAACACCAAGGCATTCCCAGGCCAGCTGAGAGATATAATCTCTCCAGGGTGTCCTGGGTCTTCCCCGGGGCCGCCTCCCGGTGTGACATGCCCGGAACACCTCACCCAGAAGGCAACCTTATCAGATGCCCGAACCACCTCAACTAGCTCCTTTCAATGTGGAGGAGCCTGTCCCGGATGGCTGAACTCCTCACCCTGTCTCTAAGGGAGAGGCCAGCCACGCTTCGGAGGAAGCCCATTTCCGCCGCTTGTATCTGTGATCTCGTTCTTTCGGTCACTACCCACAGCTCGTGACCATAGATGAGGTTAGGGATGTAGATTGACCGGTAAATTGAGAGCTTTGCTTTTACACTCAGCTCTGTCATATAAAATTCATAGATAGTAAAGAATATTAAAAGATGATTAGGTCAGAGGAAGAAAGGTTAGTATCATTACTATAATACTGCTACCATAACCGGGAAAGAAAGATAAACATGATCTGTCATTATTCAGTTATTAGTTATAGAACAGTACATCATCAGTGAAGAGTTTGAACTTTTGGGCTACAGCATTTTCACTGAAGCAATGCATGTGATCTTGTGGTAAGGCAAGTAAGAGACATGAACATTTACCAGTCTGATAGGATCTAATAAAAGGCTGTATTCAGTTAATGCAAGAGCTGATGGTAGCAATTTCCAGAAGCTAATATTTTAGCGCTGTGATCACATTAATGGTAAAGATGCGACTAGTAATTTCTATTTGTAGTTGGTGACCAGGAGCTGCAAACTGACACCCAGCTGCTATGTGTGTGATCTGCATCAAATTACTTCTAAGGGAGCAGGGAAAGACAAGGAAGACATGTAAAGACAGCTCTTAAAACATTTAGTTATCCTAGCTGGGTCTTTATCAAATCAGTGAAGATGCACAGGAAAGAAGGTCATCCAATGATGAACAGAACAACCTAATCTTCCCTAATTTAGCAGGTTTATCAGAGAGCCACACCCTCAGACAAAAACTGGTTCATCCCAAAGACAAAACTCCCAAACACAAACTAAACACCAGAGTGTATGCTGTGCAGCGAGGAGTACTTAGACATCTACATCGGAGAAACCAAACAGCCACTCCATAAATGCATGGCACAACATAGAAGAGCCACCTCGACAGGTCAACACTCAGCTGTACATCTGCACCTAAAGCTCAATGTTCGCTCTTTTGAGGATAACAATCTTCACATTTTGGACAGAGAACACAGATGGATTGAAAGAAGAGTGAAAGAGGCCATCTTTGTCCACTGTGAACAACTACTGATCAGTCTACAGTGCAGTTTTAAGATCCCTTCCTGGGCCCCTCAACCCCCTCTCACACCTTGGCTCTTGTGATGATGAACATGATCAATAGTCTATAGGGGCAACTCCCACTAGGATTTAACTCCCTGGGACACTCCATCATTTGGTGTTAGAACTGAGGAATCTTCTTGGATGAGAGGTGAAACGTCTTCAGAAAACTTGAACAAGTCCATTCACTTTATTTTGAAGCCTCTCAGAGTACCATGACCTGGATGACTGAGAACCTATGCAGACGTATGCAGCAGATTGTTTTTCTTGTGTTCTGCACTCCAGTAACAAGAGGAACCATCAACCGGTCATGCTTCGATGTTTGAAAACGCACACCTGCCGGTGGATGACGTGAACAAACTCTTGAGCAACTCCTTCAACCTTGACTTGGTGACGGTGTAGCTGGTCATGCTTATAAGGATGCTTATGTGTCTGCTGCTTTGATTTTGATAATTTGGTCTCTCATGAGTGTGTAATTGTATTATCTATCTATCTTGGTCATGTAGGATTGTCAGATCATTTGGTGGCATGAGTGTAAGGGCTGCTTCAGATAAAGAAAAGACATACGAGGAGACCTAGAGAAAAACTGGATATCCTTTCTGATTATGGTGACCACAGAAGCCTTTAAAGGTGTCTGTTGCTGTATTTAGGAATGGCTTGTTCTCCCCGTCCTGTCTGTGTGGCAACATTAGCAATACTGCAAAAGGTGAAAGGAAATGCCAGCGGGTGCTTTTCAAAGCAAACCGAAGTTAAAGCAGGTTAAAAATGACTTTTTTTTTCTGTATTAAGGTTGTAGTCCTCTACTATAAGACAAAGATAATGTGATTGCAGGTCCCAGCTGCTCTGTCGTGTCTCTGTCTGTGGTTATTCATAAGGTTGCTGATTGCTGGATCTATATCCGTTATTGCCTTCCTGTCTACCCTTTAATTCAATCTGGATTTTAACTTTGTCTGGTGGATTTGTACTTTTATGTCGTAGCGAAATTCTAGATTGCGGCTTGACTTCCTCCCCTCATCCTGTCCTGCTCTCCGCTGTCTTGTTTTTAGTCATGCTAAAACATAATCATGTAAAGAGGAAGCCTAGTCCAGCTGAGCTCTGAGATTTGACATTTATATCATCCTGTCATCATATCAATGCACATAGATGGTCTATGTGATGAAACCGTCATGTAGTCAGCAGATAGGTCCTTTTGATAGCTTTGTTTTGCTCTGATGACACATAAAACTGTTTCACTTGTTTTAAATGATGGTGATTGTTTTTATCTAGGGATCGATTGGTTCCATCGGTAAATTGATAAGCCTGAGTTGTAGTTTATACATGTATATAGAAATTCAGAACTTAAAATCTGGAGTTTGTGCCTTTTGCTTGTTAAAGTTGATGTGCGGTTGAGTATAATTTCACTGTATGATGTACTGATGTAGTTTAGTGTTATATATTTAGTTGAGATAAATCTGTATCCTCGCCTTATAAAGCCATGTGGCATGGTGAGCGAGACAGACGGAGACACACACACACACACACACACACACACACACACACACACACACACACACACACACACACACACAGAGGAATAGATAACAATATGCAGCTATTACAGCCCCAAATCTGAACATTGCTCAAGCTCCATACTGTAGATATTAAAATTGTCATATTAAAACGGCATTATGGGATTGAGGGGGTGGATTCTGGATTCTGTGCTTCCAGTTTTCACTTTTTGTCTGTTTAGTTGCTGATTATGGGAAAGTAGTAAAAAGATAGGAAGTTGTGTGTGAGTGAGTGGACCTGGTTACTGTCCTAACCCTCGTTAGGAGCTCAGGAAAGACCTCTGCACACTCGAGATGAAGTTTTTTAGCAAGAATTGAGTTTGCTGAGATGGCCATTAACAGGATAACCCTCTTCAAGCATCAATGAAGCAGATGACAGCGTCACAAATGGACTTATATAAATGCCTGTACAGCATCTTTGTCTCAAAGGAAACTCAGGTCCAAATGTTACTCCCTTTTTTCAGGTACCGCATGATGATAAACCTTATATAAGAGAAAATCTGGTCACACAGCCTTAAGGGAATGCTCAGGGACCGGATTGCTTGTTTATGTGAAGCAAATACACATGAGCCGAAAGAAATAGGACAATAAATAGGCTTTTATGGGTTTATTGGTCTCATTGTCGTTCTGGTTGGGGGCAGCATCTTGTAGCGGCTGCTGCCCGCCATTTCTAAAAGAACTCAATGAGGCAGAAAATTTGTCCAGGAGCAAAGAAGTAGCCACTTGTCCCTGCATTACTCTTGGTTTCACATTGTATGTGTATCTGGGAGTAGATGGGTTTCTGTGTCGTTGTTTACTGCAGCTAAACCAGGTTACAGAAATGTTTCCCCTCCTTCCGTACACTCGGACTATTTTCCACTCTCCATCCACACCGCTCCCAATCAACTCATAGTAAGAGCGAGGAGGAGGCGGCCCTGAGGCAGAACTTAATTCTTAGGCAACTACAGCTGTCTACTCTCAGTGCAGCACACAAACACACACACACACACACACACACACATGGTGAGACTTTACAGATGAATAAACCATGTCACCGCTGCAGAAATAATAACAGGAACTGCAGTGGGATGAGAAATCTCTCTAATGATGAAACTGTCAGCTGCAGGAGCGTAATAATGTCAAGTTTAGGGCTGAATTAGAGCACACCGAGATGGCACAGATCTGCTTAGACGGTCATACAAGATGAGATGAGTTAGCTAGCACTGTGTATTGTTCCTGTAAATGGCATAGCATCTTTAATTTTTAATGTTTGACAGTTTAGATAGAGGCATTAGTACTTACTTCAACTGCTGACTGTATATAAACTCACTCCACTATGGTGAAATATGTGACAACATCCCAGAATTGGGGGCTCTTCTGTGGAGACAGCAGATGTCCTGTCACGTGTTCTGGTCATTATTCAGAACTGTAGATACATTTTTGTGAAGCTTCTGTTACCAGAAGTCTTTCTTTCACACAATGAAATATTGAAATGCGGATGATATGTATGCTTATAAAGACTGAACATACTTCCCAGCATTACCAATGGAATTATTTTCAAATGATGCCTAATTAAATGTTCAGTGTTGACTTAATAAAATGATTCTATAGGAATCTACTGGAAGATGATTTGTTTCTTCTAGTCTTGCTAAGGTGTTATAGGTGTATTTTTGGGGCGACCGTGGTTCAGGGGGTTGGGAAGCTCATCCTGTAACTGGAAGGTTGCCAGTTCGATCCCCAGCTCTGTCTGTCCTGATTGTTGTGTCCTTGGGCAAGACACTTCACCCTACTGGTGAAGCGATATGGCAGCCTCGCTTCTGTCAGTCTGCCCCAGGGCAGCTGTGGCTACAACTGTGGTTTGTCTCCACCAGTGTGTGAATGTGAGCGTGAATGAATAGTGGAATTGTAAAGCGCTTGAGGGTCTGGAAAAGCGGTATATAAATGCAATCCATTATTATAGCTTGATTAATGGTGATTCAAACTAACCGGACTGAAAACAGCTGACTTTACTTTGATAATATATTTGAGAAGAGATGCAACTTTAAAAAGCATAATGAACTTGATTCAGGTTGGTCTTGCCCCAGAATCCCTTTTATGGGCTCATGCACTATAAAAAGACTCAAAAAGCCTTCAAATTGAATTGGACTCTTTGATTGTATGACATCTTGGCTGAGTTTGAGTTTACAGCATACTGAACACTAATTAACTCAGTTTTTCGGCTCAAGATTAATGGAACAAATGAGGATGAATTGTCTCTCTGAAGTCTTATTGCTCTTTGCAAGCATTTCCTTGTCTGGAAAGTCTGGAGCCAAACCAGTTTCTTAGTTTCAGTACTAAGGGGCTTGACTAACAAATAAATAAATAAAAAATAATTCCTCTATAAATGTTCGGGTACAAGGACTGCACTGAAAATGAGTGAAAAAGCAGCGAAAGAAAGCCTTCGAAGGACGTCCAGAAAGCCTGAAGAACTGTTGCTCAAGAGCAGTTTAAAAAATGACAAGAAAGTTTGTCTGCTTGGAAGAAAAATATAAAGAAATGAAGGGTGGCACAAGACTTTTGCACACTACTGTACTATTGAATCCAGGGTCATATATTTTATGGGGTTGGTTAGAGATATGACACAGAATCAGCATCCTGTGTTTCTGTTTGAGTATTGAGCTGTAATTCATGGGCACATCTGTTACCGTGATGTCAGCACACCTGGAAACGCGGATGCCTGATATTTGCTTTAAAGCTGCACATAAAGCTCAACATTATTAATATTGACCGGCAGCTCTAAAGCACATGGTTAGTGATGTTTTCGCCTTGTTCCATAGCAAATTGTAACGAGTTTAGTTTTTAATATGAGTTCTACAAATAATTTTGCCCTTAGCATAAACAAAAGAAAGTAACGTTGCTCAGTTATATTTTGCGAACAGCGTAATCTAGACGATGGTGTTCATGTTGACCTGCTATCAAACGTAAACTAAATTAATAAAATTTATATTCTTTTAGAGAAACAAATATTTGAGAGGTGGAAGGGGCAAAGCTGTGCTTAATTGAACAGAGCAAGGGACCAAACATAACAGATGAAGAAAGTGTGTGTGTGTGTGTGTGTGTGTGTGTGTGTGTGTGTGTGTAACATTGTGTAAACCCATGGGGGAAACGTAGGCTGGGTGGTTTGATTAGATTAAAGCTAGCTGAGATCTACAAACTGTTAATTACCTGACCCAGTTTATGTGTTTGTGTGTTTCCGTGTGTGTGTGTGTGTGTGTGTGTGTGTGTGTGTGTGTGTGTGTGTGTGTGTGTGTCCTTGTTCTTTGTGCTGCTGTTGAAGGGGGTGAATATAACTGCAAACTTCTGGGGGCATCCAGGTTGAGAGGAATCAGAGGTCCTAGCTGCAAATGATTGGCATGTGTGTCATGTGCATTTGTGTGCTTGCAAGTAGTTGTGCGACATTGCAAAAGGAACATAAACATTTCCTAGTGGTTTTAAATGGACCAGGACCAACCCACAGGGTCATATTGTTACAATAACACCTCGTTGCAGCTTGAAGTTACACTTGACTGCTCTGTGAGGTACTAAAAGTGTGACAGTGAATGTCAAGCTTTTTTTAATTGTGTACTAATTGTGTGGTTTGTTGAACTGCACACTCTTTAGAAAGTGGATTGAAAGCACTATTATTTACAATCAACTGGCAAAAAATGAATGTGGCATTATAGCTGACTAATTCAAAATAAAGCAATAGGTTTTCTAGACAACACAGAATATTAAAGATAGAAATTAGATAAGCAAATTAGATATTAACCATCTAATGCTGTATCTAATTTTCTTTTAAAACTAAAGGCCTGTTTTGTCTAATTAGGTATGTGCCACAGTGCTGTATGAACCGAGTTACACAGGAAGTCTCAGCTGGAGCCATTGAAAGAGAAAAGAGAGAGCTGCAGAAGGTCTGCTGGAGTGAGTGTTTAGTCAAAGAGTTGAATAGGTTTTCAGGAAGTAGTTTGTTCTTCTCCGCTCAGCCAACGTCATCGTCTCTGGCTCGCACATTTTCCACTGCCTCGGCCAACTCTCTCTCCGCTCCTCTCACAAACACACACATGCCTTTAACTCGGCACAGATACACAGGTAACAAACGTGAACCTCAGCAAACATGCAAGTTTCTGAAGGAGCAAACTAGCTCTTCCGAACCGCCCGGCTGTCTGTGCTTTCTTCTTTAACCACATTAACTACCAGCAAGGACACGCACAGACCCACACAAAGTTAAAAGCCTGTGCTGGGAAGCTCTTTTGTGTTTTTCTGTGTGTGAGTAAGACAAACATTTAGCCACCAGTGTGGCTGATGGCACCAAAACAATGTGGTCATTATTGGACTCGACAGCAGGCCTGGAGCCAGCAGGAGGACATAGAAACAGAACTCCTAGAACATCCACTAGCTAGCTGCCCCTACCTAGCCTAGCTTTTAAACAGTTTTAAACACACTGATGGTTATGTGAAAGGAAACTGTTTTGTCTCAGTGTGAAAAAAAACAAACCATAGGAAGAAGCTACAGGTTTACAAACTCATAAGGTGTTTGGGTAAATAAATGACCTATACTTGTGAAAATGCCCTCAAAAAGCACAGAACTGTGCAAAAGTCTTGAGCTACAGCCCATTTACAGGGAGTGCAGAATTATTAGGCAAGTTGTATTTTTGAGGAATAATTTTATTATTGAACAACAACCATGTTCTCAATGAACCCAAAAACTCATTAATATCAAAGCTGAATGTTTTTGGAAGTAGTTTTAGTTTGTTTTTAGTTTTAGCTATTTTAGGGGGATATCTGTGTGTGCAGGTGACTATTACTGTGCATAATTATTAGGCAACTTAACAAAAAACAAATATATACCCATTTCAATTATTTATTTTTACCAGTGAAACCAATATAACATCTTCACAGTCACAAATATACATTTCTGACATTCAAAAACAAAACAAAAACAAATCAGCGACCAATATAGCCACCTTTCTTTGCAAGGACACTCAAAAGCCTGCCATCCATGGATCCTGTCAGTGTTTTGATCTGTTCACCATCAACATTGCGTGCAGCAGCAACCACAGCCTCCCAGACACTGTTCAGAGAGGTGTACTGTTTTCCCTCCTTGTAAATCTCACATTTGATGATGGACCACAGGTTCTCAATGGGGTTCAGATCGGGTGAACAAGGAGGCCATGTCATTAGTTTTTCCTTCTTTTATACCCTTTCTTGCCAGCCACGCTGTGGAGTACTTGGACGTGTGTGATGGAGCATTGTCCTGCATGAAAATCATGTTTTTCTTGAAGGATGCAGACTTCTTCCTGTACCACTGCTTGAAGAAGGTGTCTTCCAGAAACTGGCAGTAGGACTGGGAGTTGAGCTTGACTCCATCCTCAACCCGAAAAGGCCCCACAAGCTCATCTTTGATGATACCAGCCCAAACCAGTACTCCACCTCCACCTTGCTGGCGCCTGAGTCGGACTGGAGCTCTCTGCCCTTTACCAATCCAGCCACGGGCCCATCCATCTGGCCCATCAAGACTCACTCTCATTTCATCAGTCCATAAAACCTTAGAAAAATCAGTCTTGAGATATTTCTTGGCCCAGTCTTGACGTTTCAGCTTGTGTGTCTTGTTCAGTGGTGGTCGTCTTTCAGCCTTTCTTACCTTGGCCATGTCTCTGAGTATTGCACACCTTGTGCTTTTGGGCACTCAGTGATGTTGCAGCTCTGAAATATGGCCAAACTGGTGGCAAGTGGCATCTTGGCAGCTGCACGCTTGACTTTTCTCAGTTCATGGGCAGTTATTTTGCGCCTTGGTTTTTCCACACGCTTCTTGCGACCCTGTTGACTATTTTGAATGAAACGCTTGATTGTTCGATGATCACGCTTCAGAAGGTTTGCAATTTTAAGACTGCTGCATCCCTCTGCAAGATATCTCACTATTTTTGACTTTTCTGAGCCTGTCAAGTCCTTCTTTTGACCCATTTTGCCAAAGGAAAGGAAGTTGCCTAATAATTATGCACACCTGATATAGGGTGTTGATGTCATTAGACCACACCCCTTCTCATTACAGAGATGCACATCACCTAATATGCTTAATTGGTAGTGGGCTTTCGAGCCTATACAGCTTGGAGTAAGACAACATACATGAAGAGGAT